>NW_027261149.1:55000-116013 GCF_045791955.1 Oncorhynchus clarkii lewisi | reverse complement strand
TAACTAGGCAGTGTAACAGACATCCTAGACCCCAGACCCCATTATGTGGTCTGTTGACTAGGCAGTGTAACAGACATCCTAGACCCCAGACCTCAGTATGTGGTCTGTTGACTAGGCAGTGTAACAGACATCCTAGACCCCAGACCCCATTATGTGGTCTGTTGACTAGGCAGTGTAACAGACATCCTAGACCCCAGACCCCATTATGTGGTCTGTTGACTAGGCAGTGTAACAGACATCCTAGACCCCAGACCCCATTATGTGGTCTGTTAACTAGGCAGTGTAACAGACATCCTAGACCCCAGACCCCATTATGTGGTCTGTTAACTAGGCAGTGTAACAGACATCCTAGACCCCAGACCCCATTATGTGGTCTGTTGACTAGGCAGTGTAACAGACATCCTAGACCCCAGACCCCATTATGTGGTCTGTTAACTAGGCAGTGTAACAGACATCCTAGACCCCAGACCCCATTATGTGGTCTGTTGACTAGGCAGTGTAACAGACATCCTAGACCCCAGACCTCAGTATGTATCCTGGACCCTACCATTATAGTACATTATCGTACCTCAAACCTGGGGTAACACATTATTCTACCATTATAGTACATTATCGTACCTCAAACCTGGGTTAACACATTATTCTACCATTATAGTACATTATCGTACCTCAAACCTGGGGTAACACATTATTCTACCATTATAGTACATTATCGTACCTCAAACCTGGGGTAACACATTATTCTACCATTATAGTACATTATCGTACCTCAAACCTGGGGTAACACATTATTCTACCATTATAGTACATTATCGTACCTCAAACCTGGGGTAACACATTATTCTACCATTATAGTACATTACAGTACCTCAAACCTGGGTTAACACATTATTCTACCATTATAGTACATTATCGTACCTCAAACCTGGGGTAACACATTATTCTACCATTATAGTACATTATCATACCTCAAACCTGGGGTAACACATTATTCTACCATTATAGTACATTATCGTACCTCAAACCTGGGGTAACACATTATTCTACCATTATAGTACATTATCGTACCTCAAACCTGGGGTAACACATTATTCTACCATTATAGTACATTATCATACCTCAAACCTGGGGTAACACATTATTCTACCATTATAGTACATTATCGTACCTCAAACCTGGGGTAACACATTATTCTACCATTATAGTACATTATCGTACCTCAAACCTGGGGTAACACATTATTCTACCATTATAGTACATTATCGTACCTCAAACCTGGGGTAACACATTATTCTACCATTATAGTACATTATCGTACCTCAAACCTGGGGTAACACATTATTCTACCATTATAGTGTCGCTAACCAGAGGGAACACAATAGTCTTCTACCTCAATCAGCCTGACTAACCGGTGTCTGTTTATAGCCTCTCTACTGTATATAGCATCTCTACTGTATATAGCCTCTACTGTATATAGCCTCTCTACTGTATATAGCCTCTCTACTGTATATAGCCTCGACTGTATATAGCCTCTCTAATGTATATAACCTCTCTACTGTATATAGCCCCTCTTCTGTATATAGCCTCTCTACTGTATAGAGCCTCTCTACTGTATATAGCCTCTACTGTATATAGCCTCTCTACTGTATAAAGCCTCTCTACTGTATATAGCCTCTCTACTGTATATAGCCTCTACTGTATATAGCCTCTCTATTGGATATAGCCTCTACTGTATATAGCCTCTCTACTGTATATAGCCTCTACTGTATATAGCCTCTCTACTGTATATAGCCTATCTACTGTATATAGCCTCTCTACTGTATGTAGCCTCTCTACTGTATATAGCCTCTCTACTGTATGTAGTCTCTCTACTGTATATAACATCTCTACTGTATAAAGCCTCTCTACTGTATATAACCTCTCTACTGTATGTAGTCTCTCTACTGTATATAACATCTCTACTGTATAAAGCCTCTCTACTGTATATAACCTCTCTACTGTATATAGCCTCTCTACTGTATATAGCCTCTCTACTGTATATAGCCTCTCTACTGTATATAGCCTCTCTACTGTATATAGTCTCTACTGTATATAGCCTCTCTACTGTATATAGCCTCTACTGTATATAGCCTCTACTGTATATAGCCTCTACTGTATATAGTCTCTACTGTATATAGCCTCTACTGTATATAGCCCCTCTACTGTATATAGCCTCTCTATTGTATATAGCCCCTCTACTGTATATAGCCTCTCTATTGTATATAGCCTCTCTACTGTATATAGCCTCTCTACTGTATATAGCCTCTCTACTGTATATAACCTGTCTACTGTATATAGCCTCTCTACTGTATATAACCTCTCTATTGTATAGAGCCTCTCTACTGTATATATCCTGTCTTTTTACTGTTGTTTTATTTCTTTACTTACCTATTGTTCACCTAACACCTTTTTTGCACTATTGGTTAGAGCCTGTAAGTAAGCATTTCACTGTAAGGTCTACTACACCTGTTGTATTCAGCATTTCACTGTAAGGTCTAATACACCTGTTGTATTCAGCATTTCACTGTGAGGTCCTGTTGTATTCAGCATTTCACTGTAAGGTCTACTACACCTGTTGTATTCAGCATTTCACTGTGACGTCTACTACACCTGTTGTATTCAGCATTTCACTGTAAGGTCTACTACACCTGTTGTATTCAGCATTTCACTGTGAGGTCTACTACACCTGTTGTATTCAGCATTTCAATGTAAGGTCTTCTACACCTGTTGTATTCAGCATTTCAATGTGAGGTCTACTAAACCTGTTGTATTCAGCATTTCACTGTGAGGTCTACTACACCTGTTGTATTCAGAATTTCACTGTAAGGTCTACTACACCTGTTGTATTCAGCATTTCACTGTAAGGTCTACTACACCTGTTGTATTCAGCATTTCACTGTAAGGTCTACTACACCTGTTGTATTCAGCATTTCACTGTAAGGTCTACTACACCTGTTGTATTCAGCATTTCACTGTAAGGTCTACTACACCTGTTGTATTCAGCATTTCACTTTGAGGTCTACTACACCTGTTGTATTCAGCATTTCACTGTAAGGTCGACTACACCTGTTGTATTCAGCATTTCACTGTAAGGTCTACTACACCTGTTGTATTCAGCATTTCACTGTAAGGTCTACTACACCTGTTGTATTCAGCATTTCACTGTAAGGTCTACTACACCTGTTGTATTCAGCATTTCACTGTGAGGTCTACTACACCTGTTGTATTCAGCATTTCACTGTGAGGTCTACTACACCTGTTGTATTCAGCATTTCACTGTAAGGTCTACTACACCTGTTGTATTCAGCATTTCACTGTAAGGTCTACTACACCTGTTGTATTCAGCATTTCACTGTAAGGTCTACTACACCTGTTGTATTCAGCATTTCACTGTAAGGTCTACTACACCTGTAGTATTCAGCATTTCAGGTCTACTACACCTGTTGTATTCAGCATTTCACTGTAAGGTCTACTACACCTGTTGTATTCAGCATTTCACTGTAAGGTCTACTACACCTGTTGTATTCAGCATTTCACTGTAAGGTCTACTACACCTGTTGTATTCAGCATTTCACTGTAAGGTCTACTACACCTGTTGTATTCAGCATTTCACTGTAAGGTCTACTACACCTGTTGTATTCATCATTTCACTGTAAGGTCTACTACACCTGTTGTATTCAGCATTTCACTGTAAGGTCTACTACACCTGTTGTATTCAGCATTTCACTGTAAGGTCTACTACACCTGTTGTATTCAGCATTTCACTGTGAGGTCTACTACACCTGTTGTATTCAGCATTTCACTTTGAGGTCTACTACACTTGTTGTATTCAGCATTTCACTGTAAGGTCTACTACACCTGTTGTATTCAGCATTTCACTTTGAGGTCTACTACACCTGTTGTATTCAGCATTTCACTGTGAGGTCTACTACACCTGTTGTATTCAGCATTTCACTGTAAGGTCTACTACACCTGTTGTATTCAGCATTTCACTGTGAGGTCTACTACACCTGTTGTATTCAGCATTTCACTGTAAGGTCTACTACACCTGTTGTATTCAGCATTTCACTGTGAGGTCTACTACACCTGTTGTATTCAGCATTTCACTGTAAGGTCTACTACACCTGTTGTATTCAGCATTTCACTGTAAGGTCTACTACACCTGTTGTATTCAGCATTTCACTGTGAGGTCTACTACACCTGTTGTATTCAGCATTTCACTGTAAGGTCTACTACACCTGTTGTATTCAGCATTTCACTGTGAGGTCTACTACACCTGTTGTTGTTATGGTGAGTGAATGAGGACCCAAAAGCGAACTAACTTAAACAGAGCTTCTTTAATAACCAAACATAGGTAGGCTCAGATAGACCGGCAGATTCCGACAGGACAGGACAAGGTTACAGCAAACATGACGATAGTCTGGCTCAGGCATGAAACACAACAAACAAGAATCCGACAAGGACAGGAACAGAAACAGAGAGAGATATAGGGACCTAATCAGAGGGAAAAAGGGAACAGGTGGGAAACGGGGTGAATGGGTAGTTAGAGGAGACAAGGAACAGCTGGGGGAAAGCGGGGGAGAAAAGGTAACCTAACAACGACCAGCAGAGGGAGACAGGGTGAAGGGAAAGGACAGAGACAAGACACAACATGACAGTACATGACAGTACCCCCCCACTCACCGAGCGCCTCCTGGCGCACTCGAGGAGGAAACCTGGCGGCAACGGAGGAAATCCTCGATCAGCGCACGGTCCAGCACGTCCCGAGAGGGAACCCAACTCCTCTCCTCAGGACCGTACCCCTCCCAATCTACGAGGTACTGGTGACCACGGCCCCGAGGACGCATGTCCAAAATTCTACGGACCCTGTAGATGGGTGCGCCCTCGACAAGGATGGGGGGGGGGGGGGGAAGACGAGCGGGGGCGCGAAGGACGGGCTTGATGCAGGAGACATGGAAGACCGGGTGGACGCGACGAAGGTATCGCGGAAGAAGAAGTCGAACTGCGACAGGATTAATGACCCGAGAAATACGGAACGGACCAATGAACCGCGGGGTCAACTTGCGAGAAGCCGTCTTAAGGGGAAGGTTCTGAGTGGAGAGCCAAACTCTCTGACCGCGACAATATCTAGGACTCTTAGTTCTACGCTTATTAGCAGCCCTCACAGTCTGCGTCCTATAACGGCAAAGTGCAGACCTGACCCTCTTCCAGGTGCGCTCGCAACGTTGGACAAAAGCCTGAGCGGAGGGGACGCTGGACTCGGCGAACTGAGATGAGAACAGCGGAGGCTGGTACCCGAGGCTACTCTGAAAAGGAGATAGCCCGGTCGCAGACGAAGGAAGCGAGTTGTGGGCGTATTCTGCCCAGGGGAGCTGTTCTGACCAAGACGCAGGGTTACGAAAAGAAAGACTGCGTAAGATGCGACCAATAGTCTGATTGGCCCGTTCTGCTTGACCGTTAGACTGGGGGTGAAAGCCGGAAGAGAGACTGACGGAAGCCCCAATCAAACGGCAAAACTCCCTCCAAAATTGAGACGTGAATTGCGGACCTCTGTCCGAAACGACGTCTGACGGAAGGCCATGAATTCTGAAAACATTCTCGATGATGATTTGTGCCGTCTCTTTAGCAGAAGGAAGCTTAGCAAGGGGAATGAAATGAGCCGCCTTAGAGAACCTATCGACAACCGTAAGAATAACAGTCTTCCCCGCTGACGAAGGCAGTCCGGTGACAAAATCTAAGGCGATGTGAGACCACGGTCGAGAGGGAATAGGAAGCGGCCTGAGACGGCCGGCAGGAGGAGAGTTACCAGACTTAGTCTGCGCGCAGACCGAACAAGCAGCCACGAAACGACGCGTGTCATGCTCCCGGGTGGGCCACCAAAAACGCTGGCGAATGGAAGCAAGCGTACCCCGAACGCCAGGGTGGCCGGCTAACTTGGCAGAGTGAGCCCACTGAAGAACGGCCAGACGAGTAGGAACGGGAACGAAAAGAAGGTTCCTAGGACAAGCGCGCGGCGACGGAGTGTGAGTGAGCGCTTGTTTTACCTGCCTCTCAATTCCCCAGACAGTCAACCCGACAACACGCCCCTCAGGGAGAATCCCCTCGGGGTCAGTGGAGGCTACTGAAGAACTGAAGAGACGAGACAAAGCATCAGGCTTGGTGTTCTTAGAGCCCGGACGATAAGAAATCACGAACTCGAAACGAGCGAAAAACAGCGCCCAACGCGCCTGACGCGCATTAAGTCGTTTGGCAGAACGGATGTACTCAAGGTTCCTATGGTCAGTCCAAACGACAAAAGGAACGGTCGCCCCCTCCAACCACTGTCGCCATTCGCCTAGGGCTAACCGGATGGCGAGCAGTTCGCGGTTACCCACATCATAGTTACGTTCCGACGGCGACAGGCGATGAGAAAAATACGCGCATGGGTGGACCTTGTCGTCAGAGAGGGAGCGCTGAGAAAGGATGGCTCCCACGCCCACCTCTGACGCGTCAACCTCGACAACGAACTGTCTAGAGACGTCAGGTGTAACAAGGATAGGAGCGGATGTAAAACGATTCTTGAGGAGATCAAAAGCTCCCTGGGCGGAAACGGACCACTTAAAGCACGTCTTGACAGAAGTAAGGGCTGTGAGAGGAGCTGCCACCTGACCGAAATTACGGATGAAACGACGATAGAAGTTCGCGAAGCCGAGAAAGCGCTGCAGCTCGACGCGTGACTTAGGGACGGGCCAATCAATGACAGCTTGGACCTTAGCGGGATCCATCTTAATGCCTTCAGCGGAAATAACAGAACCGAGAAATGTGACGGAGGAGGCATGAAAAGTGCACTTCTCAGCCTTCACAAAAAGACAATTCTCTAAAAGGCGCTGGAGGACACGTCGAACGTGCTGAACATGAATCTGGAGTGACGGTGAAAAAATCAGGATATCGTCAAGGTAAACGAAAACAAAGATGTTCAGCATGTCTCTCAGGACATCATTGACTAATGCCTGAAAGACAGCTGGAGCGTTAGCGAGGCCGAAAGGAAGAACCCGGTATTCAAAGTGCCCTAACGGAGTGTTAAACGCCGTCTTCCACTCGTCCCCCTCCCTGATGCGCACGAGATGGTAAGCGTTACGAAGGTCCAACTTAGTGAAAAACCTGGCTCCCTGCAGGATCTCGAAGGCTGAAGACATAAGAGGAAGCGGATAACGATTCTTCACTGTTATGTCATTCAGCCCTCGATAATCTATGCAGGGGCGCAGAGACCCGTCCTTCTTCTTGACAAAAAAAAACCCCGCTCCGGCGGGAGAGGAGGAGGGGACTATGGTACCGGCGTCAAGAGCTACAGACAAATAATCTTCGAGAGCCTTACGTTCGGGAGCCGACAGAGAGTATAGTCTACCCCGGGGGGGGGTGGTTCCCGGAAGGAGATCAATACTACAATCATACGACCGGTGTGGAGGAAGAGAGGTGGCCCTGGACCGACTGAACACCGTGCGCAGATCGTGATATTCCTCCGGCACCCCTGTCAAATCACCAGGCTCCTCCTGTGAAGAAGAGACAGAGGAAACAGGAGGGATAGCAGACATTAAACATTTCACATGACAAGAGACGTTCCAGGAGAGGATAGAATTACTAGACCAATTAATGGAAGGATTATGACAAACTAGCCAGGGATGGCCCAAAACAACAGGTGTAAAAGGTGAACGAAAAATTAAAAAAGAAATGGTTTCACTATGATTACCAGAAACAGTGAGGGTTAAAGGTAGCGTCTCACGCTGAATCCTGGGGAGAGGACTACCATCCAGGGCGAACAAGGCCGTGGGCTCCTTTAACTGTCTGAGAGGAATGTCATGTTCCCGAGCCCAGGTCTCGTCCATAAAACAGCCCTCCGCCCCAGAGTCTATTAAGGCACTGCAGGAAGCTGACGAACCGGTCCAGCGTAGATGGACCGACAAGGTAGTGCAGTATCTTGAAGGAGAGACAGGAGTAGTAGCGCTCACCAGTAGCCCTCCGCTTACTGACGAGCTCTGGCCTTTTACTGGACATGAAGTGACAAAATGACCAGCGGAACCGCAATAGAGACAGAGGCGGTTGGTGATTCTCCGTTCCCTCTCCTTAGTCGAGATGCGGATACCTCCCAGCTGCATGGGCTCAGCACCCGAGCCGGCAGAGGAAGATGGTAGTGATGCGGAGAGGGAGGCGACGGAGAGCGCGAGCTCCTTTCCACGAGCTCGGTGACGAAGATCAACCCGTCGCTCAATGCGAATAGCGAGTTCAATCAAGGAATCCACGCTGGAAGGAACCTCCCGGGAGAGAATCTCATCCTTTACCTCTGCGCGGAAACCCTCCAGAAGACGAGCGAGCAAGGCCGGCTCGTTCCAGCCACTGGAGACAGCAAGAGTGCGAAACTCAATAGAGTAGTCTGTTATGGATCGATTGCCTTGACATAGGGAAGACAGGGCCCTGGAAGCCTCCTCCCCAAAAACAGATCGATCAAAAACCCGTATCATCTCCTCCTTAAAGTCTTGATACTGGTTAGTACACTCAGCCCTTGCCTCCCAGATTGCCGTGCCCCACTCACGAGCCCGTCCAATAAGGAGAGATATGACGTAGGCGACACGAGCAGTGCTCCTGGAGTAAGTATTGGGCTGGAGAGAAAACACAATATCACACTGGGTGAGGAACGAGCGGCATTCAGTGGGCTCCCCAGAGTAACACGGCGGGTTATTGATTCTGGGCTCCGGAGATTCGAAAGCCCTGGAAGTGGCCGGTGGATCGAGGCGGAGATGGTGAACCTGTTCTGTGAGGTTGGAGACTTGGGTGGCCAGGGTCTCAACGGCATGTCGAGCAGCAGACACTTCCTGCTCGTGTCTGCCTAGCATCGCTCCCTGGATCCCGACGGCTGAGTGGAGAGGATCCGAAGTCGCTGGGTCCATTCTTGGTCGGATTCTTCTGTTATGGTGAGTGAATGAGGACCCAAAAGCGAACTAACTTAAACAGAGCTTCTTTAATAACCAAACATAGGTAGGCTCAGATAGACCGGCAGATTCCGACAGGACAGGACAAGGTTACAGCAAACATGACGATAGTCTGGCTCAGGCATGAAACACAACAAACAAGAATCCGACAAGGACAGGAACAGAAACAGAGAGAGATATAGGGACCTAATCAGAGGGAAAAAGGGAACAGGTGGGAAACGGGGTGAATGGGTAGTTAGAGGAGACAAGGAACAGCTGGGGGAAAGCGGGGGAGAAAAGGTAACCTAACAACGACCAGCAGAGGGAGACAGGGTGAAGGGAAAGGACAGAGACAAGACACAACATGACAGTACATGACAGTTGTATTCAGCATTTCACTGTGAGGTCTACTACACCTGTTGTATTCAGCATTTCACTGTAAGGTCTACTACACCTGTTGTATTCAGCATTTCACTTTGAGGTCTACTACACCTGTTGTATTCAGCATTTCACTGTGAGGTCTACTACACCTGTTGTATTCAGCATTTCACTGTAAGGTCTACTACACCTGTTGTATTCAGCATTTCACTGTGAGGTCTACTACACCTGTTGTATTCAGCATTTCACTGTGAGGTCTACTACACGTGACAAATACCCTTTGATTTGATTTGATTCTGATGGAACACAATATTCTACCACAATAGTATTTTTATCCACATTGATTTCCTCCCCCTTCTGAGGCAATGTAAATAACGCTCAATGCCAGCCAATTTAGCATTGAGTGCATGGTGCTGGATTCTGATTCGCTCGCTTGGCACAATGTGAAGCTCACAGCCAATTGACTTGTAATTTAGTTGTTGCTGCTGACTGCTTTGCAAACTGTCATATTGTGGTGGACCTACTATCCCCGGAGGTTGTAACTCCTATCCCTGGGGGTTGTAACTCCTATCCCTGGGGGTTGTAACTCCTATCCCCGGGGATTGTAACTCCTATCCCCGGGGGTTGTAACTCCTATCCCTGGGGGTTGTAACTCCTATCCCTGGGGGTTGTAACCCCTATCCCTGGGGGTTGTAACTCCTATCCCCGGGTGTTGTAACTCCTATCCCTTGGGGTTGTAACTCCTATCCCCGGGGGTTGTAACTCCTATCCTGGGGGTTGTAACTCCTATCCCTGGGGGTTGTAACTCCTATCCCTGGGGGTTGTAACTGCTATCCCCGGGGGTTGTAACTGCTATCCCCGGGGGTTGTAACTACTATCCCCGGGGGTTGTAACTACTAGCCCCGGGGGTTGTAACTCCTATCCCCGGGGGTTGTAACTCCTATCCCCGGGGGTTGTGAGCTGTTTAAGGGAATGGGGCCATGAGACGTGGAAAACTTGAGACTTAATGTATGAATGTAATTATTTATATGACTGGGTTAGTGGGTTTGCCTGACTGAATTTTCCTTGAGATGTCATTCATTGCGTATTTAATAGGTAGGTGAAGAATGATTCATAAGCACTTCATATTTAGTGACCTTCAAATTAAGTGTTACTGATACGCTGTTGAAATGACAAGGCGTTTTTAGTTGAGCTACTGTAGATGAACAAATATGTTGGCGGTAGAACAATCTTTCAAATGACTGGTTCTAGCTTTGGTCCTATCTCATGATCCATATATATAGTTCTAGATACTCTAAAGAATGCTGATCCCTATGTCTTCTCCCTCTATCTTTTTCTCTCTCTCTCTCTCCCTCTATCTTTTTCTCTCTCTCTCTCCCTCTATCTTTTTCTCTCTCTCTCTCTCTCCCTCTATATTTTTCTCTCTCTCTCCCTCTATATTTCTCTCTCTCTCTCTCTCTCTCTCTCTCTCTCTCTCTCTCTCTCCATCGCTCTCTCTCCATCTCTCTCTCTCCATCTCTCTCTCTCTCTCTCTCTATCTCTCCTGCTCCCCTCTCTCTTTCGCTTCCCTTTAAACCTTGTCGGCTGGGGTAAAGCATTGTCATTTCCAGGTGTTAGTGTATACACCCTGCAGTGTAGACAGACCTCTATCCCTGTTCCTCTCGGGAGAGACCGGTGTATCCTTGTGTTAGGAGTTGATGTTATTCTTCAATAACACAAATCCCAAAGTAAATCAGGGGAGAGAAAAAATACATTCATTTGAAAAGGACAAATCAAATATATTATGCTGGGAGGTAGATGGTAGATGTTCAGTCTCCCCTGTCCTCAGCTTTTCTCAACAGAATAAAGCAACAGGATGACATTTATATCCCCACCCCCCAACCCTAGCCTGGGGTTGACTAATCAGAATCCCTTGCAGTACAACAGGGCCAATGGCCAAATAACAAGTATCCTGCTCCAGACTCAATGTACAGAACGTAGCACACAGCACAAAAAAGCTCTGAGTTCACAACTGACATTCCACAGATTCTAAACAGCTGTTGAACTGAAAACCCAATTCCCTATCGACCATTAGTACTCTGTTTAGGTTTTAGTATTCTCGTCCTCTCTCTGCTGTGTATTTATCTACAACAAATTATCATACTTGAATACTCTCTGCAGTGTAGATAGACCTCTATGCCTGTTCCTCTCAGGATAGACACTTGGGAGTAGAGTAGAGTACAGGTCAGGGGTGAACGTAGAATTGGTGAATGGAAAGAGACATAAGTTACTCAAACACCAAAGAGTGTAATTACATTTGACAATTGTAATTAGAATTTTTTTTGTAATTAGAATTTTGAAGCGTAGGCTATACCACCCGTTTTCACGTCAATTCGCTAATGTTTCATGCTTCTGACTAATGACGCAACGTGGTCTAATAACCTACAGTTTTCTTAACATTTTGTTTGAATTATTATGATAGGCTAATATTTACCGGTTACGGCGTACCGTCCCAAACCGCCTTGCGTTTACCCCTGAATACACTACTGCAACTAGATTCTGGACTTCCTGATGGGAAGTGATGTGAGGTGACAAGGTGGTGAGGGTAGGCAACGACACATCCGCCACACTGACCCTCAAATTGGGGGTGTCTCAGGGGTGCATGTTGAGTCCCTTCCTGTACTCCCTGTTCACCCATGACTCCAACACCATCATTAAGCTTGCAGACGATGACGGTAGGCCTGATCACCGACGACGATGAGACAGCCTATAGGGAGGAGGTCAGAGATCTGGCAGTGTGGTGCCATGACAACAACCTCTCCCTCAACGTCAGCAAGTCAACGGAGCTGATCGTGGACTACAGGAAATGGCGGGCCGAGCACGCCCCCATACACATCTAAAGGGCTGTAGTGGAGCAGTTCAAGAGCTTCAAGTTCCTCTGTGTCCACATCACTAAGGATCTATCTATCTATCCAAACACACCAACACAGTCGTGAAGAAGGCAAGCCTCTTCCCACTCAGGAGGCTGAAACGATTTAGTGTGGACCCTCAGCTCCTCAAAAAGTTGTAAGGCTGCACCATCGAGAGCATCTTGACTGGTTGCATCACCGCTTTGTAAGGCAACTGCTTGACATCCTACCAAAAAGCACTACAGATGGTAGTGTGTAGGGCCCGGTACACCACTGGGGCCAAGCTCCCAGCAACAGAGGGCCTCATTACCAGGCGGTGTCAGAGGAAGGCCCATAAAATTGTCAACGACTCCAGCCACCCAAGTTAAAGACTGTTATCTATGCTACCGCATGGCGGTGGTATCAGTGCACCAAGTCTGGAACCAACAGGACCCTGAACAGCTTCTACCCCATAACACTGATATATAGGTAGTTAACCCTTGTGTTGGTGTTCATGTTTTTGTTATTCATCCAATGTTCACAGGTCTGATGGACCCACTACATTATTGGGTTTTTAATAAAATACAGCCATAACAATTAACAGAAAAATACTTCATACTTAGATGACTTATATCAATTAATATAGACAGTATACAGTATACATGGTTAATATAGACAGTATACAGTATACATGGTTAATATAGACAGTATACAGTATACATGGTTAATATAGACAGTATATAGTATACATGGTTAATATAGACAGTATACATGGTTAATATAGACAGTATACAGTATAGATGGTTAATATAGACAGTATACATGGTTAATATAGACAGTATACAGTATAGATGGTTAATATAGACAGTATACAGTATAGATGGTTAATATAGACAGTATACATGGTTAATATAGACAGTATACAGTATACATGGTTAATATAGACAGTATACATGGTTAATATAGACAGTATACATGGTTAATATAGACAGTATACAGTATACATGGTTAATATAGACAGTATACAGTATACATGGTTAATATAGACAGTATACAGTATACATGGTTAATATAGACAGTATACATGGTTAATATAGACAGTATACAGTATACATGGTTAATATAGACAGTATACATGGTTAATATAGACAGTATACATGGTTAATATAGACAGTATACATGGTTAATATAGACAGTATACAGTATACATGGTTAATATAGACAGTATACAGTATACATGGTTAATATAGACAGTATACATGGTTAATATAGACAGTATACAGTATACATGGTTAATATAGACAGTATACAGTATACATGGTTAATATAGACAGTATACAGTATACATGGTTAATATAGACAGTATACATGGTTAATATAGACAGTATACATGGTTAATATAGACAGTATACAGTATACATGGTTAATATAGACAGTATACAGTATACATGGTTAATATAGACAGTATACAGTATACATGGTTAATATAGACAGTATACATGGTTAATATAGACAGTATACATGGTTAATATAGACAGTATACAGTATAGATGGTTAATATAGACAGTATACATAGTTAATATAGACAGTATACATGGTTAATATAGACAGTATACAGTATAGATGGTTAATATAGACAGTATACATGGTTAATATAGACAGTATACAGTATATATGGTTAATATAGACAGTATAGATGGTTAATATAGACAGTATACATGGTTAATATAGACAGTATACAGTATAGATGGTTAATATAGACAGTATACAGTATAGATGGTTAATATAGACAGTATACATGGTTAATATAGACAGTATACATGGTTAATATAGACAGTATACAGTATACATGGTTAATATAGACAGTATACAGTATACATGGTTAATATAGACAGTATACAGTATAGATGGTTAATATAGACAGTATACATGGTTAATATAGACAGTATACATGGTTAATATAGACAGTATACAGTATACATGGTTAATATAGACAGTATACATGGTTAATATAGACAGTATACAGTATAGATGGTTAATATAGACAGTATACATGGTTAATATAGACAGTATACAGTATACATGGTTAATATAGACAGTATACAGTATACATGGTTAATATAGACAGTATACATGGTTAATATAGACAGTATACATGGTTAATATAGACAGTATACATGGTTAATATAGACAGTATACATGGTTAATATAGACAGTATACAGTATAGATGGTTAATATAGACAGTATACAGTATAGATGGTTAATATAGACAGTATACAGTATACATGGTTAATATAGACAGTATACAGTATACATGGTTAATATAGACAGTATACAGTATACATGGTTAATATAGACAGTATACAGTATACATGGTTAATATAGACAGTATACATGGTTAATATAGACAGTATACAGTATACATGGTTAATATAGACAGTATACATGGTTAATATAGACAGTATACAGTATATATGGTTAATATAGACAGTATACAGTATACATTGTTAATATAGACAATATATATGGTTAATATAGACAGTATAGGTAGTTAATATAGGCAGTATACAGTATACATGGTTAATATAGACAGTATACAGTATATATGGTTAATATAGACAGTATACAGTATACATTGTTAATATAGACAATATATATGGTTTATATAGACAGTATAGGTAGTTAATATAGGCAGTATACAGTATACATGGTTAATATAGACAGTATACATGGTTAATATAGACAGTATACAGTATTGATGTTCCAGATTTCCCCATCCCTATGCAGCGTACTCATGAGTACCACATTTTTGCCTTTCTTTGGAACTTTGATTTGCCTTGAACACAAATGGTTACTTGGCAAGTCAGTTAAAGAACAAATTGTTATTTTCAATGACGGCCATGGAACAGTGGATTAACTGCCTTGTTCAGGGGCAGAACGACAGATTTTTTTTGTCAGCTCGGGGATTTGATCTTGCAACCCTTTCGGTTACAAGTCCAACGCTCTAACCACTAGGCTACGCTGCCTAGTTTATTCAACAGCTGAGGTGGAAGCTCTGTCTTGTTTTTTTTCGTACTGTTCCTACCATTGTCAGCTTCCTCTTGATGAGCTCCTGGCTTGTGAGAAGAAAAAAATAGTTATTGTATGTGATGTTGTGGCCACAGAGTCCCTGTGTCAGTTCCAAGATGACCCGAATCCCTTGGTTCTTCTCAGGGGCTCCTCCATCTGGCTTTCCATAAACACTTAAAGGTTCCACGCATATGATGATGCAGCCCAGATCTTGATTCCATAATTTGCGGGTATAGACGGTATGTAATGACTGAAGGAGCAGAGGGCACTGAACCTGCATAAATCAAAACAGATGTTATTGGTAACATACACATGGTTAGCAGATGTTATTGGTCACATGGTTAGCAGATGTTATTGGTCACATACACATGGTTAGCAGATGTTATTGGTCACATACACATGGTTAGCAGATGTTATTGGTCACATACACATGGTTAGCAGATGTTATTGGTAACATACACATGGTTAGCAGATGTTATTGGTAACATACACATGGTTAGCAGATGTTATTGGTAACATACACATGGTTAGCAGATGTTATTGGTAACATACACAGGGTTAGCAGATGTGAGTGTAGCAAAATGCTTGTTCTTCTAGTTCCGACAGTTCAGTAATATCTAACAAGTAATCTAACAATTCCCCAACTACTACCTTATACACACAAATCTAAAGGGGTGAATGAGAATATCTACATATAAATATATGGATGAGCGATGGCCGAGCGGCATAGGCAAGATGCAATAGATGGTATAAAATACAGTACATACATGTGATATGAGTAATGCAAGATACAGTATGTAGACATGATTAATGTGGCTAGTGATCCATTTATTAAAGTGTCCAGTGATTTGAGTCTCCATGTAGGCAGCAGCCTCTCTGAGTTAGTGGTGGCTGTTTAGCAGCCTGATGTCCTTGAGATAGAAGCTGTTTTTCAGTCTCTCGGTTCCAGCTTTGATGCACCTGTACTGACCTCGCCTTCTGGATGGTAACAGGGTGAACAGGCAGTGGCTCGGGTGGTTGTTGTCCTTGATGATCTTTTTGGCCTTCCTGTAACATCAGGTGCTCTAGGTGTCCTGGAGGGTAGGTAGTTTGCTCACGGTGAAGCGTTGTGCAGACCTCACTACCCTCTGGAGAGCCCTGCGGTTCTCTACTGCTGTCCCGTCGATGTGGATTGGGGGGTGCTCCCTCTGCTGTTTCCTGAAGTCCATGATCATGTCCTTTGTTTTGTTGACGTTGAGTGAGAGGTTGTTTTCCTGACACCACACTCTGAGTGCCCTCACCCACCTATAGGCTGCCTCTTCGTTGTTGGTAATCAAACCCATTACTGGTGTGCTGTCTGCAAACTTGATGATCGAGTTGGAGGCATATCCTCCAAGGGGGGGTCAGCAAAGTGGAGATGTTGTTTCCTACCTTCACCACCTGGGGGCGGTCCGTCAGAAATTCCAGGACCCAGTTGCACAGTCCACTGCTCAGCCCTCTCCTATTCTCCCTGTTCACCCACGACAGCGTGGCCATGCACGGTTGAGACCCAGGGCCTCCAGCTTAATGATGAGCTTGGGTACTATGGTGTTGAATTCTGAGCTGGAGTCATTGAACAGCATTCTTACATAGGTATTCCTCTTGTCCAGATGGGTTAGGGCAGTGTGCAGTGTGATTGCGATTGCGTAATCTGTGGACCTATTGGGGCGGTAAGCAAGTGGGTCTAGGGTGGCCGGTAAGGTGGAGGTGATATGATCCTTGACTAGTCTCTCAAAGCACTTCATGATGACAGAAGTAAGCCGTTTAGTTCAGTTATCTTTGCGTTCTCGGGTACAGGAACAATGATGACCATCTTGAAGCATATGGGGACAACAGACTGGGATAGAGAGCAATTGAATATGTCCGTAAACACACAAGCCAGCAGGTCTGAACATGCTCTGAGGACAGGGCTGGGGATGCCGTCTGGGCCAGCAGCCTTGCGAGTGTTAGTACATTTCAATGTTTTACTCACATCAGCCACAGGAGAGGGGCGCAGTCCTTGTTAGCGAGTCGCGACGGTGGCACTGTATTATCCTCAAAGCAGGCAAAGAAGGTGTTTAGTTTGTCTGGAAGTGTGACGTCGGTATCTGTGACGTGGCGTTTTTTTGTTTTTGATGTCCGTGATTTCCTGTAGACACTGCCACATATGTCTCGTGTCTGAGCCTTTGAATTGTGACTCCACCTTGTCCCTGTACTGGCACTTGTTTGATTGCCTTGCGGAGGGAATAACTACACTGTTTATATTCAGCCAAATCACCAGGCAGTGGATCGCTCTTTCAGTTTTTTTGTGAATGCCACCATCCATCCACGGTTTCTGGTAGGGTAGGTTTCAATAATCACAGTGTGGGTACAACATCTCCAATGCACTTATTTATAAACACGCTCACCGAGTCAGCGAATGGATCAATGTCATTCTCTGAGGCTGACCGGAACATATTCCAGTCCGCGTGATCAAAACAATCTTGAAGCGTGGCTTTCGATTGGTCAGATCAGTGTTGAATGGTTCTCGTCACTGGTACATCCTGTTTGAGTTTCTGTTTCTGCCTATAAGCCGGGACGAGCAATAATTTACAATATTTCTCTGGGTACATATAACGGCTGGCATTTGATTTTAAGGAATTCTACATCGGGTGAGAAGGACTTGAGTTCCTGTGTGTTGTTATGATCACACCATGAGTTGTTAATCATAAAGCATACACCCCCGACCTTCCTCTTCCAAGAGAGGTGTTTATCTGTGTCGGCGTGATGCATGGAGAAGCCCGGTGGCTGAACCGACTCGGACAACATCCAGAGTGAGCCATGTTTCCGTGAAACAGAGAACGTTATAATCTCTGATGTCTCTCTGGAAGGCAACCCTTGCTCGAGTTTCGTCTACCTTGTTGTTAAGGGACTGGATAATGGAAAGTAGTGTACTCGGGAGCGGTGAGCGAAGTGCCCATTTACGAAGCCTGACCAGGAGGCAGCTCCGTCTGCCCCTTCTGCGTCGCCGTTGTTTTGGGTCAGCTCCATTGTCGTTGGTGGTGGTTCGAAGAGAGGATCTACTTTGGGAAAGTCGTATTCCTGGTTGTACTGTTGGTGAGTTGACGTTGCTCTTATATCCAATAGTTCCTCCCGACTGTATGTAATAAAACCTAAGATTTCCTGGGGTAACAATGTAAGAAATAACATATAAAAAAAACAAAATACTGCATAGTTTCCTAAGAATGCAAAACGAGGCGACCATCTGTCGGCGCCCTTTTATCCCCCCACTTGTTCCACACTGATCTGAATAAGCTGCAAAGTTAATATGCATGTTAATGAGTTAGGTCTCCTTCCATCTCTCTCCAAAACACCCCTTCCCTCCAAAATGAATTCAGGCCAGAATGATTTTCTGGATGGTGTCTGGGATGAACAGTTCAAAACAAGACTTTATGTTCTGCACATGAGTAACTGCCATCCGCCTCGGCCCTTGTGTAACCGCCATCCGCCTCGGTCCTGGTGTAACTGCCATCCGCGTCGGCCCTTGTGACATCCTTATCCCATTGGCAGCCTTGCGGGGTGGCTCGTTCCTTGGGCTAGAATACAATTCAATAAAATAAATAAAAATTGACATCCGTATTTCTCCTCCTGCAGGCTGCTGATGAGCTTGTTGCTGACAGGCTGGTCCTGAGGCTAGCTGACGGTCAATCTCATCGTCTTCTTCCAACTCACTGTCAGACTCTGAATTGACAGAGACATGATCCTCATATAAAATTGTTCATCTTCCAAAGTGGAAGACTCTCCATCCACACCAGCTTCTCTCTCTGCAGAGATTATTTTTGTCAAACTGATTGATTGTGGTAAGGAGCCACACATGCAAAGCTATTTATTTGTTGTTTCCCTCCCCCAATTAATACCTGGCTGGGGTAGAGTGGCGGGAAAAATACTGCATTTTTTACAATGTATCAAAATAATGTATTGCAATAACATTGTGGAGATTCCCGCAAGACAAAGACATTGTTTAGTTTCACAAACTACAAAGGGTAAAGAGTGCAAGAAAAGCGGGAGACAGACAGGCAGGCAGGAAGACAGGCAGGGAGAGAGACAGGCAGGGAGACAGACAGGCAGGGAAACAGACATGCAGGGAGACAGACAGGCAGGGAGACAGACAGGCAGGGAGACAGACAGACAGACATACAGACAGACAGACAGACAGACAGGCAGGCAGGGAGACAGGCAGGGAGACAGACAGGCAGGAAGACAGGCAGGCAGGGAGACAAACAGGCAGGGAAACAGACATGCAGTTAGACAGACAGGCAGGGAGACAGACAGGCAGGGAGACAGACAGGCAGGGAGACAGACAGACAGACATACAGACAGACAGACAGACAGGCAGGCAGGAAGACAGGCAGGCAGGGAGACAGACAGGCAGGGAGACAGACAGACAGACATACAGACAGACAGACAGACAGGGAGACAGGCAGGCAGGGAGACAGGCAGGGAGACAGACAGACAGGCAGGGACACAGACATACAGACAGGGAGACAGACAGACAAGGAGACAGACAGGCAGGGAGACAGACCGACAGGGAGACAGACCGACAGACAGACCGACAGAAAGGGAGACAGACATACAGACAGGGAGACAGACAGGCAGGGAGAAAGACAGGGAGACAGGCAGGGAGACAGGGAGACAGACAGGCAGGCAGGGAGACAGGCAGGGAGACAGACAGGCAGGCAGGGAGAAAGACAGACAGGCAAGGAGACAGACAGGGAGACAGACAGATAGACAGGGCGACAGACAGGCAGGGAGACAGACAGGGATGGAGACAGACAGGGAGACATACAGGCAGGGAGACAGACAGGGAGACAGACAAGCAGGGAGACAGACAGACAGGGAGACATGCAGGGAGACAGGCAGGGATACAGGGAGACAGGCAGGCAGGGAGACAGGCAGGCAGGGAGACAGGGAGGCAGACAGACATACAGGGAGACAGACAGGCAGGGAGTCAGGCATGGAGACAGGGAGACAGACAGGCAGGCAGGGAGACATGCAGGGAGACAGGCAGGGAGACAGGCATGGAGACAGACAGGAAGGGAGACAGGGAGAAAGACAGACATGCAGGGAGGCAGGGAGAAAGACAGACAGACAGGGAGACAGACAGACAGGGAGACAGACAGGCAGGGAGACAGACATGGAGACAGACAGGGAGACAGACAGACTGACAGACAGGGAGACAGACAGGGAGACAGACCGACAGGGAGACAGACCGACAGACAGACCGATAGACAGACCGATAGACAGAGAGACCGACAGACAGAGAGACAGACATACAGACAGGGAGACAGACAGGCAGGGAGACAGACAGGGAGACAGACAGGCAGGGAGACAGGCAGGGAGACAGGGAGACAGACAGAGAGACAGACAGGGAGACAGACAGGGAGACAGAGAGGGAGACAGACAGGCAGGGAGACAGACAGACAGGCAGGGAGACAGGCATGGAGACAGACAGGCAGGGAAACAGACAGACAGACAGGGAGACAGACAGACAGGGAGACAGACAGACAGGGAGACAGACAGACAGTGAGACAGGCAGGGAGACAGACAGGGAGACAGACAGGGAGACAGACCGACAGACAGACCGACAGACAGGGAGACAGACATACAGACAGGGAGACAGACAGGCAGGGAGACAGACAGGGAGACAGACAGGCAGGGAGACAGGCAGGGAGACAGACAGGCAGGCATGGAGACAGGCAGGCAGGGAGACAGACAGTCACGGAGACAGGGATACAGACAGACAGGCAGGGAGACAGGCAGGGAGACAGGCAGGCAGGGAGGCAAGAAGGCAGGCAGACAGACAGACAGACAGACAGACAGACAGACAGATAGGCAGACAGATAGGCAGACAGACAGGCAGACAGACAGGCAGACAGGCAGACAGACAGGCAGACAGACAGGCAGACAAACAGGGAGACAGACAGGGAGACATACAGGGAGACAAGCAGGCAGGGAGTCAGACAGACAGACAGGCAGGGAGACAGGCATGCAGAGAGGCAGGCAGGCAGGGAGACAGGCAGGGAGGCAGGCAGGCAGGCAGGGAGACAGTCAGGTAGTGAGACCGGCAGGGAGACAGGCAGGCAGGGAGACAGACAGACAGACAGGGAGAGAGACTGGGAGACAGGCAGGGAGACAGACAGGGAGACAGACCGACAGACAGACCGACAGACAGGGAGACAGACATACGGACAGGGAGACAGACAGGCAGGGAGACAGACAGGGAGACAGACAGGCAGGGAGACAGGCAGGGAGACAGACAGGCAGGGAGACAGGGATACAGACAGACAGGCAGGGAGACAGGCAGGCAGGGAGACAGGCAGGCAGGCAGGCAGACAGACAGACAGACAGACAGACAGACAGACAGACAGGCAGGCAGGCAGGCAGGCAGGCAGGCAGACAGGCAGACAGACAGGCAGACAAACAGGGTGACAGACAGGGAGACATACAGGGAGACAAGCAGGTAGGGAGACAGACAGACAGGCAGGCAGGCAGGGAGACAGACAGGGAGACAGGCAGGCAGGGAGACAGACAGACAGACAGGCAGGGAGACAGACAGACAGACAGGTAGGGAGACAGGCAGGCAGGGAGACAGGTAGGGAGGCAAGTAGGGAGACAGGCAGGCAGGGAGGCAGGCAGGCAGGGAGGCAGGCAGGTAGTGAGACCGGCAGGGAGACAGGCAGGCAGGGAGACAGTCAGGCAGGCAGGCAGGGAGACAGGCAGGCAGACAGGCAGGCAGGCAGACAGGCAGACAGGGAGACCGGTAGGCAGGCAGACAGGCAGGCATTGAGACAGACAGCTAGACAGACAGACAGACAGACAGACAGACAGACAGACAGACAGGCAGGCAGGCAGGCAGGCAGGCAGGCAGGCAGGCAGGCAGGTTCTTGGTGCCCAGGGAGGAGGAAGACAGAGTGACAGACAGGTTATTGGTGCCCAGGGAGGAGGAAGACAGAGTGACAGACAGGTTCTTGGTGCCCAGGGAGGAGGAAGACATAGTTACAGACAGGTTCTTGGTGCCGAGGGAGGAGGAAGGCAGAGTGACAGACAGATTCTTGGTGCCCAGGGAGGAGGAAGACAGAGTGACAGACAGGTTCTTGGTGCCGAGGGAGGAGGAAGACAGAGTGACAGGCAGGTTCTTGGTGCCGAGGGAGGAGGAAGACAGAGTGACAGACAGGTTCTTGGTGCCCAGGGAGGAGGAAGACAGAGTGACAGACAGGTTCTTGGTGCCCAGGGAGGAGGAAGACAGAGTGACAGACAGGTTCTTGGTGCCGAGGAAGGAGGAAGACAGAGTGACAGACAGGTTCTTGGTGCCGAGGGAGGAGGAAGACAGAGTGACAGACAGGTTCTTGGTGCCGAGGGAGGAGGAAGACAGAGTGACAGACAGGTTCTTGGTGCCGAGGGAGGAGGAAGACAGAGTGACAGACAGGTAATACACTTGTATTACCCTCGGGACCAGGGTATAAATGTGTTATTTTACACGTTACCTCAGGAA
Source organism: Oncorhynchus clarkii lewisi (assembly GCF_045791955.1). NCBI lineage: Eukaryota > Metazoa > Chordata > Actinopteri > Salmoniformes > Salmonidae > Oncorhynchus > Oncorhynchus clarkii. The sequence continues at coordinate 93,189 of NW_027261149.1, read as the reverse complement.
CAGGGTATAAATGTGTTATTTTACACGTTACCTCGGGACCAGGGTATAAATGTGTTATTCTACACGTTACCTCGGGACCAGGGTATAAATGTGTTATTATAGTTAAATAGTTAGTTAAATAGTTAGTTAAATAGTTAGTTAAATAGTTAGTTAAATAGTTAGTTAAATAGTTAGGTAAATAGTTAGTTAAATAGTTAGTTAAATAGTTAGTTAAATAGTTAGTTAAATAGTTAGGTAAATAGTTAGTTAAATAGTTAGTTAAATAGTTAGTTAAATAGTTAGTTAAATAGTTAGGTAAATAGTTAGTTAAATAGTTAGTTAATTAAATAGTTAGTTAAAAAGTTTGGTAAATAGTTAGTTAAATAGTTAGGTAAATAGTTAGGTAAATAGTTAGTTAAATAGTTAGGTAAATAGTTAGTTAAATAGTTAGTTAAATAGTTAGTTAAATAGCCTGTTGTTTAAGAAGAATGTGACAAATACATTTTGATTTGACTGATTGTGTCTGGCTGGGTTGAGGGTTGGCTGGGTTGAGGGTTGGCTGGGTTGAGGGTTGGCTGGGTTGGCTGGGTTGGCTGGGTTGGCTGGGTTGAGGGTTGGCTGGGTTGAGGGTTGGCTGGGTTGGCTGGGTTGGCTGGGTTGAGGGTTGGCTGGGTTGGCTGGGTTGGCTGGGTTGGCTGGGTTGGCTGGGTTGAGGGTTGGCTGGGTTGAGGGTTGGCTGGGTTGGCTGGGTTGGCTGGGTTGAGGGTTGGCTGGGTTGAGGGTTGGCTGGGTTGAGGGTTGGCTGGGTTGAGGGTTGGCTGGGTTGGCTGGGTTGAGGGTTGGCTGGGTTGAGGGTTGGCTGGGTTGGCTGGGTTGGCTGGGTTGGCTGGGTTGAGGGTTGGCTGGGTTGAAGGTTGGATGGGTTGGCTGGGTTGGCTGGGTTGAGGGTTGGCTGGGTTGAGGGTTGGCTGGGTTGAGGGTTGGCTGGGTTGGCTCGGTTGAGGGTTGGCTGGGTTGGCTGGGTTGAGGGTTGGCTGGGTTGGCTGGGTTGGCTGGGTTGAGGGTTAAGTGGGTTGGCTGGGTTGGCTGGGTTGAGGGTTGGCTGGGTTGGCTGGGTTGGCTGGGATGGCTGGGTTGGCTGGGTTTAGGGTTGGCTGGGTTGAGGGTTGGCTGGGTTGAGGGTTGGCTGGGTTGATGGTTGGCTGAGTTGAGAGTTGGCTGGGTTGGGGGTTGAAGGTTGGCTGGGTTGAGGGTTGGCTGGGTTGAGGGTTGGCTGGGTTGACGGTTGGCTGGGTTGGCTGGGTTGAGGGTTGGCTGGGTTGGCTGGGTTGGCTGGGTTGACTGGGTTGAGGGTTGGCTGGGTTGGCTGGGTTGAGGGTTGGCTGGGTTGGCTGGGTTGGCTGGGATGGCTGGGTTGGCTGGGTTGAGGGTTGGCTGGGTTGAGGGTTGGCTGGGTTGAGGGTTGGCTGGGTTGAGGGTTGGATGGGTTGAGGGTTGGCTGGGTTGGCTGGGTTGGCTGGGTTGAGGGTTGGCTGGGTTGAGGGTTGGCTGGGTTGAGGGTTGGCTGGATTGATGGTTGGCTGGGTTGAGGGTCGGCTGGGTTGCAGTCAAGTGTTTCTGCTTTTTTCTTTCTGACAATATAACATGTAAATTATAACATATAACATATAAAATAAAACATATAGAATATAACATAACATATAACATATAGAGTATAACATATACCATATAACACATAATATATAACATATAACATATAGAGTATAACATATACCATATAACACATAATATATAACATATAACATATAAAGTATAGCATATACATTATAACATATAACATATAACATATAACATATAGAGTATACCATATAACATATAAAGTATAACATATAACATATATAATATATAACATATATTATTTAACATATAACATATAGAGTATAACATATACCATATAACATATAATATATAACATATAACATATAAAGTATAGCATATACATTATAACATATAACATATAGACTATAACATATACCATATAACATATAACATATAACATATAGAGTATAACATATACCATATAACATATAGTATATAACATATAACATAAAAAGTATAGCATATACATTATAACATATAACATATAGAGTATAACATATAAATTATAACATGTAACATGTAAAGTATAAGATATAACATATAACATATATAATATATAACATATAACATATAGAGTATAACATATAAATTATAACATGTAACATGTAAAGCATAACATATATAATATATAACATATTACATATAACATATAACATATACCATATAAAGTATATTATATAAATTATAACATGTAACATGTAAAGTATAAGATATAACATATAACATATATAATATATAACATATACCATATAAAGTATAACATATAAATTATAACATGTAACATGTAAAGTATAAGATATAACATATAACATATATAATATATAACATATAACATATAGAGTATAACATATAAAATATAACATATAACATATAATATATAACATATAACATAAAAAGTATAACATATAACATATAGAGTATAACATATAACATATAGAGTATGACATATGACATATATAACATATAACATATCATTTATAACATATAACATATAAAGTATAACATATAACATATAACATATAATACATAACATTTAACATAAAAAGTATAACATATAGCATATAAAGTATAACATATAACATATAATATATAACATACAACATATAAAGTATAACATATAATATAGAACATATAATATATAACAAATAACATATAAAGTATAACATATAATATATAACATATAATATATAACATATAACATATAATATATAACATATAACATATAAAGTATAACATATAACATATAAAGTATAACATATAATATATAACACATAACATATCATATATAACATATAAGATATAACATATAACATATAAAGTATAACATATAGCATATAAAGTATAACATATAAAATATAATATATAACATATGACATATAAAGTATAACATATAACATATAACATATAACATATAATATATAACATATAACATATAAAGTATAACATATAACATATAACATATAACATATAAAATATAATATATAACATATAACATATAAAGCATAACATATAACATATAACATATAACATATAATATATAACATATAACATATAAAGTATAACATATAACATATAACATTTAAAGTATAACATATAACATATAACATATAACATATAATATATAACATATAACATATAACATTTAAAGTATAACATATAATATATAACATATAACATTTAAAGTATAACATATAATATATAATAATTACCATATAACATATAATATATAACATATAAGGTATAACATATACATTATAACATATAACAAATAAAGTACAACATATAACATATAAAGTACAACATATAACATAAAAAGTACAACATATAACATATAAAGTATAACATATAAATTATAACATATAACATATAACATATAACATTTAACATATAAAGGACAAGATATAATATGTCCTAGGATCTGAGTGTCCTGTCATCTCCCAAGTGTCACAATTCTGTAGCTACATACTTTAGAGAGAGAGAGAGAGAGAGAGAGAGAGAGAGAGAGAGAGAGAGAGAGAGAGAGAGAGAGAGAGAGACCCACTAATTATCAAAATCCAACCACCTAAAAGGAAGTGGTTCCCAAACCTTCCATAACAAAGCCATACTCTAGACAGGGCTGTACTCTACACCAGGACTAGACAGGGCTGTACTCTACACCAGGGCTGTGCACTACACCAGGACTAGACAGGGCTGTACTCTACACCAGGACTAGACAGGGCTGTACTCTACACCAGGACTAGACAGGGTTATACTCTACACCAGGGCTAGACACAGGGCTGTGACTGAACCATTTCTCCAATACTGGACTTAAATAAGCGTTTTGCTGCTCCCATAATTCATAGAGGCATTGGTAGGCTGGTCACATACTCTGTCACTGTGGCCATAGGACTCCAATAACGTTTTTCTCTCTCTCTCTCTCTCTCTCTCTCTCTCTCTCTCTCTCTCTCTCTCTCTCTCTCTCTCTCTCTCTCTCTCTCTCTCTCTCTCTCTCTCTCTCTCTCTCTCTCTCTCTCTCTCTCTCTCTCTCTCTCTCTTATCTCTATATCTTTCTGTCTCTTGCGCACCTTCTCTATCGCTGTTAATGTATATTTCTCTCTGTCTCTCGCTCTATTGCTGTCTCACTCATTTGCTCTGTCTCTCTATATATATACATCTAATCACTCACTCTCTATCTTCCTTTCTTTCGACCTCTCTCCCATCCTCCTACTTATTATTGCGATATTGAGTCTGAGTAGGGATCGTCTGGTATAATTGTCTAATAAAAACTTGACCATTCTGAAGCCAAGAGGTACTCATTTTAACGCAAAGTGAGCAATATAACCCACCCGTAGCACGCGCTCCATCAGGTATATTCCGCTGGTCACCCCCAAAGCCAACACCCCCTTTGGCCGCTTGTCCTTCCAGTTCTCTGCTGCCAATGACTGGAACAAACTGCAAAAATCACTGAAGTTGGAGACTCATATCTCCATCACTAACTTTAAGCACCAGCTGTCAGAGCAGCTAACCGATCGCTGCAGCTGTACATAGCCCATCTGTAAATAGCCCACCTAACTACCTCATCCCCATATTGTTATTCAATCTACCTAACTACCTCATCCCCATATTGTTTTTATTTACTTTGTTTGCTCTTTTGTACACCAGTATTTCTACATCATCATCTGCTCATCTATCACTCCAGTATTAATTGATACATTGTAATTATGTCACCACTATTGGCCTATTTATTGCCTAACCTCCTTACTTCGTTTGCACACACTGTATATAGACGTTTTCTACTGTATTTTTGACTGTTTGTTTATTCCATGTGTAACTCTGTGTTGTTGTTTATGTCACACTGCTTTGCTTCATCTTTGGCCAGGTCGCAGGTGTAAATGAGAACTTGTTCTCAACTGGCTGACCTGGTTAAATAAAGGTGTTCTCACCTGGCCTACCTGGTTAAATAAAGGTGTTCTCACCTGGCCTACCTGTTTAAATAAAGGTGTTCTCACCTGGCCTACCTGGTTAAGTAAAGGTGAAATAAAAAATAAAATAAAAAACTGTTATGATAGTATAGTTAATATAGAGGAGAAGGCCATTATTATACTATAGCAACTTCAGGTACATTTTCAGAGCTTCGACAAAGACCTTTGTTCGAAACACATCAGTGTCTTTCAACCTGAATCAATGATCATGAACTACCTGCAAAAATGAATGCTGCCCATCACATTCAGATACACTATCACGACAACAACAAACAACTACTTTTGAGTTGACAGGGAGCCAGGGAGGGATGGCAGTGAGATGGCTCACAGAGCATTGATAATGTTTCTCTGATAAGCGTCATAGATAATCACATCAATAACAAATGCAGACTGGCACCGTAATATGACGGAGACTGGATATATATATGTACATACAGCATATGCAGTGCATTCAGAAGGTATTAGGACCCCTTGAATATCTTCCTCAGTTTGTTACGTTACTGTTTCTAAAATGAAGAAAAAACAGGTTCTACACTCCGTAATGACAAAGCAAAAAAACAGGTTTTACAGAATTTTGAACAAATTTATTAAAAATAATAAACATAATTATTTACGTAAGTATTCAGACCCTTTGATAGGTTCTGATAGGTTCAGGTTCTGCCTGTTTCCGTTGATTGTCCTTGAGATGTTCCTACAACTTGATCGGAGTCTACCTGTTTGTAAATTAAATAGATTGGACGTGATTTGTAAAGGCGAAAAGCTTTTAAAGAGACTATTATCTTAAAGAGAACTGTGTTGTAGATTTTTTGGGGGGCGTTGCCAGGAAGAGTCACATGCCAAAAGGAACATATTGTCTCATAGCCCTTTTCGTGTCTGTCTAGTCCGGCATGTTTACGCATCAGACACCACGAGTCATCTAGTTACTCACCGTACCATGTCTAACCATCAACGTTTCTGCACCATTTCCTGTGCACAATTTCCTGTTCTTTACTATTTTTTTTTGTCTTTAGGTACATTATCTTTTGTTCGGAAATGGAGAGGAGAGGCCCCCCCCCAAGACTTTGGGTTATATTGATGCAAGAAATGTCTATATGAGGTTCTCAATGCAATCAGGAATATCCCTCTGGCTTCACCACCAAGGCATTTCTGTTTGTCTCATCTCTCACTGCAGATCATATATCCTATTCACAATGTTGAGTTCTCTCTAGACCCTGGAGAGAGAAAATTAACTTTTACTTCATGAAACAGTTGATCTACAACCCTCTCCCCCCCAACACACACACCTTGTCAACCCTCTTCTCCTCTCCCTATTCTACTCTCTCTCTCTCCCCCTTCCTCCCCTCCTCTATTTCCCAGCCTTCAATCACTTTATATTTCTGCCAAGTCAGCGTTGCGCGTTCAAAACTATTGTTTGGCCAATTGGGTCCACTAGCCGCCTCCCCCCCTGGCACGCCCACCTCCAATCAATAGCTGTCTTTTCCAGTCACTCCCCAACAGACCTCAATCTCTGTTTGTCTGAGTCAGGATTTATTGTGCCTTGCCTGGTTGAGGACTCAATCTGCCACACACCATCGATCAAAATCGCAACCGGCAACGATTAACTTTTTCCTCGCCCCGCAGAGAGACACTTGAACAGAACATTATCTCCCGGGCTCAACATCACCTGGTGCCGGCCTCTGAGATTGGCTACTCGTTCGCGTGGTACTTTGTTACAGGCCGCGTCACATCAGTCAAGCTAAGGAGCAGAGAGGGAGAGCCGGAGAGGAGAGAGGTGACAGTGAAGAGAAGGGCCAAGGATTTCCTCTGCTTTTAGAACTCCTATTTCATCTCACTGTAACAGGATCAATTGTCTGTATCATTTTTTTGGGGGGTTGGAATATTTTCGCTTTGTCATATTTTATATACTTTAATATATTTAAGGGGTATAGAGTGTTGGAGATTTTGTGTCTGTCAGTGTCCCTGTCATATTGCAAACATACTGATTGTGTCTAACAGTGTCCCTGTCATATTTCATTCACACTGATTGATATATTACAAACAGAGGGTATATGGTGTATTATTACATTACATTAAACCATCCAGAAAGTCCCTTTAGTATGTCACATTGATATGTCCCATTGATATGTCACATTGATATGTCCCATTGATATGTCACATTGATATGTCACATTGATATGTCACATTGATATGTCCCATTGATATGTCACATTGATATGTCACATTGATATGTCCCATTGATATGTCACATTGATATGTCCCATTGATATGTCACATTGATATGTCACATTGATATGTCCCATTGATATGTCACATTGATATGTCACATTGATATGTCACATTGATATGTCCCATTGATATGTCACATTGATATGTCACATTGATATGTCACATTGATATGTCACATTGATATGTCACATTGATATACATTGATATGTCACATTGATATGTCACATTGATATGTCACATTGATATGCCACATGGATATACATTGATATGTCACATTGATATGTCACATTGATATACATTGATATGTCACATTGATATGCTACATTGATATGTCACATTGATATGTCACATTGATATACATTGATATGTCACATTGATATGTTACATGGATATACATTGATATGTCACATGGATATACATTGATATGTCACATTGATATGTCACATGGATTTACATTGATATGTCACATGGATATACATTGATATATATCATTGATATACATTGATATGTCACATTGATATCTATCATTGATATACATTGATATGTCACATTGATATGTCACATTGATTTGTAACATTGATACCTATCTGTGTAGTATCATAGTGTCTGTAGTAGCATACTGTCTGTAGTATTATAGTGTAGTAGAGGTTATGGCCTCCGGCAGGTGTCTGCTATTATTTTCTGATTACTCTGCGTTGCGTCATCACCTCCCCTGTAAAAGCAGAAGTGAGGTGTGCGTTCCAGCACAACATGGCTGCCTTTGTCCCAGGTCAACAGTAGTATAACAGGTCTGTTGTCCCAGGTCAACAGTAGTATAACAGGTCTGTTGTCCCAGGTCAACAGTAGTCCACTATAACAGGTCTGTTGTCCCAGGTCAACAGTAGTATAACAGGTCTGTTGTCCCAGGTCAACAGTAGTATAACAGGTCTGTTGTCCCAGGTCAACAGTAGTCCACTATAACAGGTCTGTTGTCCCAGGTCAACAGTAGTATAACAGACCTGTTGTCCCAGGTCAACAGTAGTCCACTATAACAGGTCTGTTGTCCCAGGTCAACAGTAGTATAACAGGTCTGTTGTCCCAGGTCAACAGTAGTATAACAGGTCTGTTGTCCCAGGTCAACAGTAGTATAACAGGTATTTTGTCCCAGGTCAACAGTAGTATAACAGGTCTGTTGTCCCAGGTCAACAGTAGTATAACAGGTCTGTTGTCCCAGGTCAACAGTAGTATAACAGGTCTGTTGTCCCAGGTCAACAGTAGTATAACAGGTCTGTTGTCCCAGGTCAACAGTAGTATAACAGGTCTTTTGTCCCAGGTCAACAGTAGAATAACAGGTCTGTTGTCCCAGGTCAACAGTAGTATAACAGGTCTGTTGTCCCAGGTCAACAGCAGTATAACAGGTCTGTTGTCCCAGGTCAACAGTAGTCCACTATAACAGGTCTGTTGTCCCAGGTCAACAGTAGTATAACAGGTCTGTTGTCCCAGGTAAACAGTAGTATAACAGGTCTGTTGTCCCAGGTCAACAGCAGTATAACAGGTCTGTTGTCCCAGGTCAACAGTAGTATAACATGCCTGTTGTCCCAGGTCAACAGTAGTATAACAGGTCTGTTGTCCCAGGTCAACAGTAGTATAACAGACCTGTTGTCCCAGGTCAACAGTAGTCCACTATAACAGGTCTGTTGTCCCAGGTCAACAGTAGTATAACAGGTCTGTTGTCCCAGGTCAACAGTAGTCCACTATAACAGGTCTGTTGTCACAGGTCAACAGTAGTATAACAGGTCTGTTGTCCCAGGTCAACAGTGGTATAACAGGTCTGTTGTCCCAGGTCAACAGTAGTCCACTATAACAGGTCTGTTGTCACAGGTCAACAGTAGTATAACAGGTCAGTTGTCCCAGGTAAACAGCAGTATAACAGGTCTGTTGTCCCAGGTCAACAGTAGTCCACTATAACAGGTCTGTTGTCCCAGGTCAACAGTAGTATAACAGGTCTGTTGTCCCAGGTAAACAGTAGTATAACAGGTCTGTTGTCCCAGGTCAACAGCAGTATAACAGGTCTGTTGTCCCAGGTCAACAGTAGTATAACAGGTCTGTTGTCCCAGGTCAACAGTAGAATAACAGGTCTGTTGTCCCAGGTCAACAGTAGTCCACTATAACATGTCTGTTGTCCCAGGTCAACAGTAGTATAACAGGTCTGTTGTCCCAGGTCAACAGTAGTGTAACAGACCTGTTGTCCCAGGTCAACAGTAGTCCACTATAACAGGTCTGTTGTCCCAGGTAAAAAGTAGTATAACAGGTCTGTTGTCCCAGGTAAACAGTAGTATAACAGGTCTGTTGTCCCAGGTCAACAGCAGTATAACAGGTCTGTTGTCCCAGGTCAACAGTAGTCCACTATAACAGGTCTGTTGTCCCAGGTCAACAGTAGTATAACAGGTCTGTTGTCCCAGGTAAACAGTAGTATAACAGGTCTGTTGTCCCAGGTCAACAGCAGTATAACAGGTCTGTTGTCCCAGGTCAACAGTAGTCCACTATAACAGGTCTGTTGTCCCAGGTCAACAGTAGTCCACTATAACAGGTCTGTTGTCCCAGGTCAACAGTAGTCCACTATAACAGGTCTGTTGTCCCAGGTCAACAGTAGTATAACAGGTCTGTTGTCCCAGGTTAACAGCAGTATAACAGGTCTGTTGTCCCAGGTCAACAGTAGTCCACTATAACAGGGAATAAGTTGCCATTTTGAAAGCAAAACTAGAACCCAAATATCATCTGCGCCCCGGAACCTCTAGGGGTCCATTTTACCCCCTTCCTAAATGGTTGCTCTCTTTTGTATTTTAAGTACTTGTTAATCATGTTTAATGACCTTTAATGCATTTCTGAAGAGAGTCCTGGAGCAGAGAAACAAGCCTGAGACTTCAGCACTACTGTCCTCTTCAATCAATACCTCTGTTCATTTAACTCTCCTCACTGTGTGTGTTGGGGGTTGGGACATGGGTCTCTGAGTGTGTGTGTGTGTGTGTGTTAACTCTCTCTTCACTCTCTCTTCACTCTCTCTTCACACCAGAGGCCAGTTTACACGTTCGAGGTTGAGCCCTGATACTATGCCATTCCATTTGATCTTCTGAATCACTTCCTGGATCAGGTGTTGTGGGAAAGTAGATTTCACCCCTTTTCCGCAAGAGCTTTCTGTTTGATCAGATCCAACTAGCTGCAACAAGCTTTCTGTTTGATCAGATCCAACTAGCTGCAACGAGCTTTCTGTTTGATCAGATCCAACTAGCTGCAACGAGCTTTCTGTTTGATCAGATCCAACTAGCTGCAACGAGCTTTCTGTTTGATCAGATCCAACTAGCTGCAACAAGCTTTCTGTTTGATCAGATCCAACTAGCTGCAACGAGCTTTCTGTTTGATCAGATCCAACTAGCTGCAACGAGCTTTCTGTTTGATCAGATCCAACTAGCTGCAAAGAGCTTTCTGTTTGATCAGATCCAACTAGCTGCAACGAGCTTTCTGTTTGATCAGATCCAACTAGCTGCAACAAGCTTTCTGTTTGATCAGATCCAACTAGCTGCAACGAGCTTTCTGTTTGATCAGATCCAACTAGCTGCAACGAGCTTTCTGTTTGATCAGATCCAACTAGCTGCAACAAGCTTTCTGTTTGATCAGATCCAACTAGCTGCAACGAGCTTTCTGTTTGATCAGATCCAACTAGCTGCAACGAGCTTTCTGTTTGATCAGATCCAACTAGCTGCAACGAGCTTTCTGTTTGATCAGATCCAACTAGCTGCAACGAGCTTTCTGTTTGATCAGATCCAACTAGCTGCAACAAGCTTTCTGTTTGATCAGATCCAACTAGCTGCAACGAGCTTTCTGTTTGATCAGATCCAACTAGCTGCAACGAGCTTTCTGTTTGATCAGATCCAACTACCTGCAACAAGCTTTCTGTTTGATCAGATCCAACTAGCTGCAACGAGCTTTCTGTTTGATCAGATCCAACAAGCTGCAACGAGCTTTCTGTTTGATCAGATCCAACTAGCTGGAACAAGCTTTCTGTTTGATCAGATCCAACAAGCTGCAACGAGCTTTCTGTTTGATCAGATCCAACTAGCTGCAACAAGCTTTCTGTTTGATCAGATCCAACAAGCTGCAACGAGCTTTCTGTTTGATCAGATCCAACTAGCTGCAACAAGCTTTCTGTTTGATCAGATCCAACAAGCTGCAACGAGCTTTCTGTTTGATCAGATCCAACTAGCTGCAACAAGCTTTCTGTTTGATCAGATCCAACTACCTGCAACAAGCTTTCTGTTTGATCAGATCCAACTAGCTGCAACGAGCTTTCTGTTTGATCAGATCCAACTACCTGCAACAAGCTTTCTGTTTGATCAGATCCAACTACCTGCAACAAGCTGCCATTTTGAAAAGGTTGCAACGGATTCCAGTAACAACTGGACCTCGTCACTGGGTTTGTTTCCAGGGAGTTGTTCCGATGGTACAGGGTCCCATTTGGGCCTTGCTGTTGTTATTTCCGTGGGAATAGCCGTGTTACCAGAGTAACCTTGACCTCTGTTGTCGTCTTCCTTTAATGGTTTAATGAGGAGAGAATTGTTAAGATGCTCAGGACCTTAGTCGATTAATCAATCACTTTAATTAACCAGGAGAGAGGTGGAAGGGGGAGAGAAGGAGGGAGGATGGGAGGAAGGGATACAGGGAGAGAGAAAAGGGGAGAGAAGGAGGGAGGATGGGAGGAAGGGATACAGGGAGAGAGAAAGGGGGAGAGAAGGAGGGAGGATGGGAGGAAGGGATACAGGGAGAGAGAAAGGGGGAGAGAAGGAGGGAGGATGGGAGGAAGGGATACAGGGAGAGAGAAAGGGGGAGAGAAGGAGGGAGGATGGGAGGAAGGGATACAGGGAGAGAGAAAGGGGGAGAGAAGGAGGGAGGATGGGAGGAAGGCATACAGGGAGAGAGAAAGGGGGGAGAAGGAGGGAGGATGGGAGGAAGGGATACAGGGAGAGAGAAAGGGGGAGAGAAGGAGGGAGGATGGGAGGAAGGGATACAGGGAGAGAGAAAGGGGAAGAGAAGGAGGGAGGATGGGAGGAAGGGATACAGGGAGAGAGAAAGGGGGAGAGAAGTTAGCTACCGCTAAACTTTGTCCAAACAAGTCAAATTACGTTTCTTTTTAGTCCTCAGTTACTCTAAAATGTAAATAAACTTTAATATTTCATATGGAAAGTAGTATGTTCAATAGGAAATCAAAATTAGTAAGCGCACGCCGAAAGACTGATATTGCTCAGGTGGTGTCCTAACCAAAACTCAAAATTCTTGCTTGTTTTTCAAAACACAAGCCTGAAACCTCCAATAAAGACTGTTGCCATCTAGTGGGAGCCATATTAATTGCAATATGGTAGACAGATTTACAAAGGAACAATAGGTTTCCATTTTAAGAGCCTGGGACCTCAAAAATATATATCTGGTTGTTTATTCTTCAGATTTTCGCCTGACATATAAATTCTGTTATAGTTTCAGACATTGTTTTAATAGTTTTAGAAACTGCAAATCGTTTTTTATCCAATGATACCAATTATATGCCTATCCTGATCCGTATCCCGAGTAACAGGCAGTTTACTTTGGGCACGTCAGTCAGGCGTACATTTAGGAAACTGGACCCTATCGCAGAGATGTTTTAATGACTACGACTGCATAGCAGAATGACTCCATTCTCTGACGTTTTGGGGTTAGATACTGGAGACGTCCATTCTCTGATGTATTGGGGTTTAGATAGTGGAGACGTCCATTCTCTGACATAGTGGAGACATCCATTCTCTGACGTAGTGGGGTTTAGATAGTGGAGACGTCCATTCTCTGAAGTAGTGGGGTTTAGATAGTGGAGACATCCATTCTCTGACGTAGTGGGGTTTAGATAGTGGAGACGTCCATTCTCTGATGTATTGGGGTTTAGATAGTGGAGACGTCCATTCTCTGACATAGTGGAGACGTCCATTCTCTGACATAGTGGAGACGTCCATTCTCTGACGTAGTGGGGTTTAGATAGTGGAGTAGTCCATTCTCTGACATAGTGGAGACGTCCATTCTCTGAGGTATTGGGGGTTAGAGAGTGGAGACGTCCATTCTCTGAGGTAGTGGGGTTTAGATATTGGAGATGTCCATTCTCTGAGGTATTGGGGTTAGATAGTGGAGTAGTCCATTCTCTGACATAGTGGAGACGTCCATTCTCTGAGGTATTGGGGGTTAGAGAGTGGAGACGTCCATTCTCTGAGGTATTGGGGGTTAAAGAATGGAGATGTCCATTCTCTGACGTAGTGGGGGTTAGATAGTGAAGATGTCCTTTCTCTGACGTAGTGGAGACGTCCATTCTCTGACATAGTGGAGACGTCCATTCTCTGAGGTATTGGGGGTTAGATAGTGAAGATGTCCATTCTCTGACGTAGTGGCGGTTAGATAGTGGAGACGTCCATTCTCTGACGTAGTGGGGGTTAGATAGTGAAGATGTCCATTCTCTGACGTAGTGGGGGTTAGATAGTGAAGATGTCCATTCTCTGACGTAGTGGGGGTTAGATAGTGAAGATGTCCATTCTCTGACGTAGTGGGGTTTAGATATTGGAGATGTCCATTCTCTGAGGTATTGGGGTTAGATAGTGGAGTAGTCCATTCTCTGACATAGTGGAGACGTCCATTCTCTGAGGTATTGGGGGTTAGAGAGTGGAGACGTCCATTCTCTGAGGTATTGGGGGTTAAAGAATGGAGATGTCCATTCTCTGACGTAGTGGGGGTTAGATAGTGAAGATGTCCTTTCTCTGACGTAGTGGAGACGTCCATTCTCTGACATAGTGGAGACGTCCATTCTCTGAGGTATTGGGGGTTAGATAGTGAAGATGTCCATTCTCTGACGTAGTGGGGGTTAGATAGTGAAGATGTCCATTCTCTGACGTAGTGGGGGTTAGATAGTGAAGATGTCCATTCTCTGACGTAGTGGGGGTTAGATAGTGGAGACATCCATTCTCTGAGGTAGTGGGGTTTAGATAGTGGAGACGTCCATTCTCTGAAGTAGTGGGGTTTAGATAGTGGAGACATCCATTCTCTGACGTAGTGGGGTTTAGATAGTGGAGACGTCCATTCTCTGATGTATTGGGGTTTAGATAGTGGAGACGTCCATTCTCTGACATAGTGGAGACGTCCATTCTCTGACATAGTGGAGACGTCCATTCTCTGACGTAGTGGGGTTTAGATAGTGGAGTAGTCCATTCTCTGACATAGTGGAGACGTCCATTCTCTGAGGTATTGGGGGTTAGAGAGTGGAGACGTCCATTCTCTGAGGTAGTGGGGTTTAGATATTGGAGATGTCCATTCTCTGAGGTATTGGGGTTAGATAGTGGAGTAGTCCATTCTCTGACATAGTGGAGACGTCCATTCTCTGAGGTATTGGGGGTTAGAGAGTGGAGACGTCCATTCTCTGAGGTATTGGGGGTTAAAGAATGGAGATGTCCATTCTCTGACGTAGTGGGGGTTAGATAGTGAAGATGTCCTTTCTCTGACGTAGTGGAGACGTCCATTCTCTGACATAGTGGAGACGTCCATTCTCTGAGGTATTGGGGGTTAGATAGTGAAGATGTCCATTCTCTGACGTAGTGGCGGTTAGATAGTGGAGACGTCCATTCTCTGACGTAGTGGGGGTTAGATAGTGAAGATGTCCATTCTCTGACGTAGTGGGGGTTAGATAGTGAAGATGTCCATTCTCTGACGTAGTGGGGGTTAGATAGTGAAGATGTCCATTCTCTGACGTAGTGGGGTTTAGATATTGGAGATGTCCATTCTCTGAGGTATTGGGGTTAGATAGTGGAGTAGTCCATTCTCTGACATAGTGGAGACGTCCATTCTCTGAGGTATTGGGGGTTAGAGAGTGGAGACGTCCATTCTCTGAGGTATTGGGGGTTAAAGAATGGAGATGTCCATTCTCTGACGTAGTGGGGGTTAGATAGTGAAGATGTCCTTTCTCTGACGTAGTGGAGACGTCCATTCTCTGACATAGTGGAGACGTCCATTCTCTGAGGTATTGGGGGTTAGATAGTGAAGATGTCCATTCTCTGACGTAGTGGCGGTTAGATAGTGGAGACGTCCATTCTCTGACGTAGTGGGGGTTAGATAGTGAAGATGTCCATTCTCTGACGTAGTGGGGGTTAGATAGTGAAGATGTCCATTCTCTGACGTAGTGGGGGTTAGATAGTGAAGATGTCCATTCTCTGACGTAGTGGGGGTTAGATAGTGGAGACATCCATTCTCTGAGGTAGTGGGTGTTAGGTAGTGGAGACATCCATTGTCTGACGTAGTGGGGGTTAGATAGTGGAGACGTCCATTCTCTGAGGTATTGGGGGTTAGATAGTGGAGACATCCATACTCTGAGGTAGTGGGGGTTAGATAGTGGAGACATCCATTCTCTGAGGTAGTGGGGGTTAGATAGTGGAGACATCCATTCTCTGACGTAGTGGGGGTTAGATAGTGGAGACATCCATTCTCTGACCTAGTGGGGGTTAGATGGTGGAGACATCCATTCTCTGAGGTAGTGGGGGTTAGATAGTGAAGACGTCCATTCTCTGACGTAGTGGGGGTTAGATAGTGGAGACGTCCATTCTCTGAGGTAGGGGGGGTTAGATAGTGGAGATGTCCATTCTCTGAGGTAGTGGGGGTTAGATAGTGGAGACGTCCATTCTCTGAGGTAGTGGGGGTTAGATAGTGGAGATGTCCATTCTCTGAGGTTGTGGGGGTTAGATAGTGGAGACGTCCATTCTCTGAGGTAGTGGGGGTTAGATAGTGGAGATGTCCATTCTCTGAGGTAGTGGGGGTTAGATATTGGAGACGTCCATTCTCTGACGTAGTGGGGGTTAGATGGTGGAGACGTCATCTGTCTTCCCAGAGCATCTGCTTATCTTGTCAGTGTGTGTTTGTTTGATCTGGGTCACTGCTTGACCTGCACCAAGTCCTGACCCAACACACACACACTATAGATAGTCCAAAACCTGATAACAGTTATTATATTATAGATACTACACACACTGTCTGATAACAGTTAGGAGGGAGGGAGGGACAGAGAGCTCTATACTAACCTGGGAGGGAGGGAGGGATGGAGGGTGTGAGAGCTCTATACTAACCTGATTGGGAGGGAGGGAGGGTGTGAGAGAGAGCTCTACACTAACCTGATTGGGAGGGAGGGAGGGAGGGAGGGAGAGCTCTACACTAACCTGGGAGGGAGGGAGGGAGGGAGGGAGGGAGGGAGGGAGGGAGGGAGGGAGGGAGGGAGGGAGGGAGGGCTCTACACTAACCTGATTGGGAGGGAGGGAGGGCGCGAGAGAGAGATCTATACTAACCAGAGAAGCAGGGAGGGAGGGCTCTATACTAACCTGAGAGGGAGGGAGGGAGGGAGGGAGGGAGGGAGGGAGGGAGGGAGGGAGGGAGGGAGGGAGAGCTCTATACTAACCTGAGAGGGAGGGATGGAGGGAGGGATGGAAGACGTGAGAGATAGCTTTATACTAACCTGAGAGGGTGGTATTGGAGTTTCAGCATTCTAGGCTAGTCTGTTTCTAATACATCTTAATCTCAAGGATATTGAAGTCTGTGTGACTGTGTGTGTGCACGATTGTGTAGGCGTGTGTGCGAGCTGAGTCCTATTCATCATGCAGGTCCCGTCTTCATTCCTATGAGGTGACACTTGGCCAGCCCAGAATATATTTACAGCGGAACCTGTCTTCATTCCTATGATGTGACACTTGGCCAGCCCAGAATATATTTACAGCGGAACCTGTCTTCATTCCTATGAGGTGACACTTGGCCAGCCCAGAATATATTTACAGCGGAACCTGTCTTCATTCCTATGATGTGACACTTGGCCAGCCCAGAATATATTTACAGCGGAACCTGTCTTCATTCCTATGATGTGACACTTGGCCAGCCCAGAATATATTTACAGCAGAACCTTTATGAACTCTGGCGAACGTGCCCGGACCACAAACTACACCTGTCACACCGGTGCGCCGCCATAAAAACTCCCCTCAGCTGCATCAATGAAAGTAGGGAGCCAAAAGGTGACAGCTAATGTCGTCTGCGTCCCCCCCCCCAAAAAAAAAAAAAGTTTCTCTCACAGGAGCTAGCTGGAGCAGGGATTTAGTGACTGTCTTTTTGGATTTAAAACTCTGGGAGAAGACAGGTGGTTTTGACAGGTAGAGAAGAGAGCTTGTGCTTTTTTATGTCAACCTGTTGAACTGTGTGTATGTGTGTGTGTGTGTGTGTGTGTGTGTGTGTGTGTGTGTGTGACAGAGATAGAGATAATTTTGGAGAGTGCCAGAGGGATGACTGGTATTGATTGTTCTGCTGTACGATCCGTCTTAATCCCACTCTCTAGAGGGAGAGAGAGAGAATGGGTGAAAGAGAGAGACAGAGACAAGAAGAGATAGAGAGAAGAGAAGAGGGAGAGAGACAAGAAGAGGGAGAGAGATGAGAGACAAGAAGCGAAAGAGAGAGTACAGTTTCAATGGTCCAGTTTTAAGCGAGTCCAGCTTGAATGGTTAATGAGGGAGACCAGCTTGAATGGTTAATGAGGGAGACCAGCTTGAATGGTTAATGAGGGAGACCAGCTTGAATGGTTAATGAGGGAGACCAGCTTGAATGGTTAATGAGCTAGTCCAGCTTGAATGGTTAATGAGGGAGACCAGCTTGAATGGTTAATGAGGGAGACCAGCTTGAATGGTTAATGAGGGAGACCAGCTTGAATGGTTAATGAGGGAGACCAGCTTGAATGGTTAATGAGGGAGACCAGCTTGAATGGTTAATGACGGAGACCAGCTTGAATGGTTAATGAGGGAGACCAGCTTGAATGGTTAATGAGCTAGTCCAGCTTGAATGGTTAATGAGGGAGACCAGCTTGAATGGTTAATGAGGGAGACCAGCTTGAATGGTTAATGAGGGAGACCAGCTTGAATGGTTAATGAGGGAGACCAGCTTGAATGGTTAATGAGGGAGACCAGCTTGAATGGTTAATGAGGGAGACCAGCTATTGACGGAGACCAGCTTGAATGGTTAATGAGCAAGTCCAGCTTGAATCTTTAATGATTCAGACCAGCTTTAATGGTTAATGAGCAAGTCCAGATTGTATTGTTAATGAGCGAGTCCAGCTTGAATGGTTAATGAGCGACACCAGCTATTGAGCGAGACCAGCTTGAATGGTTAATGAGCGAGACCAGCTTGATTGGTTAATGAGTGAGACCAGCTTGAATATTTAATGAGCAAGTCCAGCTTTAATGGCTAATGAGTGAGACCAGCTCATGAGTGAGACCAGCTTGAATGGTTAATGAGCGAGACCAGCTTGAATGGTTAATTAGCGAGTCCAGCTTGAATGGTTAATGAGCGTGACCAGCTCATGAGCGAGTCCAGCTTCAATGGTTAATGAGCAAGACCAGCTTGAATGGCTAATGAGCGTGACCAGCTCATGAGTGACACCAGCTTGAGTGATTAATGATTGAGACCAGCTTGAATGTTAAATGATCGAGATCATCTTGAATGTTTAATGATCGAGACCATCTTGAATGTTTAATGAGCGAGTCCAGTTTGAATGGTTAAGAGGGAGAATAATATGTTCAATAGTGGAACTTAAATAACTTTGAGCGTGCACCTCATTCACGCACTAACAAGACTACTTTTCTAATGAGAGACACGTTGTAGTTTTTCCAACTACTTGCTAATTTAAAAAAAAAAACAAGCCTGAAACCCTTTCTAAAGACTGTTGACATCTAGTGGAAGCCATAGGAACTGCAATCTGGGTCATATCTATTTGTATATCCCATAGGCTAGCATTGAAATGGCCTTTGTTTCAACAAGTCAAAATACGTTTCTATTTACTCCTCAGATACCCTAAAATGTAATCAAACTATAATATTTCAGAAAGAAGTATGTTCAATAGGAAACCTATTTTAGCAGGTGCTTAATGTCTTCAAACACGAATTTCCAAGACTGTGTCCCTCAACTAAAACTGTTATTTCTTATTCATTTTTGACGTTACAAGCCTGAAACGTTAGACATAGACTGCTGACACGCTGTGGATTGCATCCATCCAGGGAGCAAATTTTCAATATGATCTTTCTCTTGAATTTCTAAGAGGATGGTCTCTTAAAAAAAACAATTCTGTTTGGTTTTTCTTTGCATTTTCTCCTACCGTATCTATTGTGTTATATTCTCCTACATTATTTTATATTCTCCAACATTTCTACAAACTTCAAAGCGTGTTCTTTCCAATGGTACCAATTATATGCATATCCTGGCTTCAGGGCCTGAGCAACAGAGGATACCTAAGGAGTTGTATAGTAAGAATAACCAGGTCTGAGCTGAGACATAGAGCACGACCCTATTGGTGACCGTCAGGCCAATAGCAGAAGGTGTTGTGGCCAGTGAACCAGGAAACAACGGCTCCTTTAGCATACCGTTGCTAATTAGCATCCTTCTGTTTGCATGGCTGATATAGATCAACGGGCAAGACTTATCTATCGACTGGCTGCAACAAGGGGAGAGGGATGGAGACTATTATAGTTGACAAGTACACACACACGCACACACGCACACAAACACACACACACAATTTAGCTGGTTAGCATGGGCACCAAGCCAGTGCTAGCCGAGCCGTCACGTCTGGCTGGATATTGAATAGGAAACAGGGAAACAGACAGTGAAACAGAGTCCCGTGGGTTTATCACCCCTCTGTGCTCCCAAGGACCAGCTAGCACTCCATTCTGCTCTGTCATGTTCATTAGCATCAATGATAGGCCCCCAGCTACAGAGAACACTGCATGATGGAGTGTGTCTGTGTGGGGAGGTTGGTTATTTGTGTGTGTGTGTGTGTGTGTGTGTGTGTGTGTGTGTGCGCTCACTCGAGTGTGTCCATGTCTCTGTGTCTCTGCAGTATCTCTGTGTCTGTCTATTCCTGCTGGCTGTGTGTTAGTGTCTCTCTCTCTCTCTGTTTCTCTCTCTCTCTCTGTCTCTCTCTCTCTCTCTCTCTCTCTGTCTCTCTCTCTCTCTGTTTCTCTCTCTCTCTACCCTCTCTCTCTCCCCTCCCTCCCCCCATCTCTCTCCCTCTCTCTCTTTCTCTCTCTCTCCCCTCCCTTCCCCCATCTCTCTCTCTCTCTCTCTCTCTCTCTCTCTCTCTCTCTCTCTGTCTGTCTGTCTGTATTTCTCTCTCTCTCTCTCTCTCTCTCTCTCTCTCTCTCTCTCTCTCTCTCTCTCTCTCTCTCTGTCTCTCTCTCTCTCTGTCTCTGTCTCTTTCTCTCTCTCTCTCTGTCTCTCTCTCTGTTTCTCTCTCTCTCTCTCTGTTTCTCTCTCCCCTCCCTCCCCCCATCTCTCTCTCTCTCTCTGATTCCCTTCAGGCCATACAGTGTATATTCTGACTCTTTACTGTACCTGTACATCATTAGAGTTCCTAGAGGGTCAAGTCCTTCTTCTCCACAGCAGAACATTTCACTGTTTATATCCGCTGTTTCTACGTTACCCTCATTGATGTCCTTGTTTTCTCTGTTGATTGTAAGGCTACGATAGAGTCCTCCATTTCAGTGATATGAAAAGAGAGAAAGATGTTGAATAAGCAATCTTTGATGATTAAATAGAGCAAAGTGACACAGGGGAAAAGGATGAGTGTGCTGTGCTGTGATGAGATGTGATGAGATGTGCTGAGATGTGATGTGATGAGATGTGCTGAGATGTGATGAGATGTGATGAGAAGTGCTGAGATGTGATGAGATGTGATGAGATGTGATGAGATGTGATGTGATGAGATGTGATGAGATGTAATGTGATGTGATGAGATGTGATGAGATGTAATGAGATGTGATGTGATGAGATGTGATGTGATGAGATGTGCCGAGATGTGATTAGATGTGCTGAGATGTGCTGTGATGAGATGAGATGAGATGTGATGAGATGTGATGTGATGAGATGTGCTGAGATGTGCTGAGATGTGATGAGATGTGATGAGATGTGATGAGATGTGATGTGATGTGATGAGATGTGATGAGATGTAATGTGATGAGATGTGATGTGATGAGATGTGATGTGATGAGATGTGATGAGATGTGATGAGATGAGATGTGATGTGATGAGATGTGCTGAGATGTGATGAGATGTGCTGAGATGTGCTGTGATGAGATGAGATGAGATGTGATGAGATGTGATGTGCTGAGATGTGATGAGATGTGCTGAGATGTGATGGGATGTGATGAGATCTGATGAGAAGTGCTGAGATGAGATGTGATGAGATGTGATGAGATGTGATGAGATGTGATGTGATGAGATGTGATGAGATGTGATGAGATGAGATGTGATGTGATGAGATGTGATGAGATGTGATGAGAAGTGCTGAGATGTGATGAGATGAGATGTGATGTGATGAGATGTGATGTGATGAGATGTGATGTGATGAGATGTGATGAGATGTGATGAGATGAGATGTGATGAGATGTGATGAGATGTGATGTGATGAGATGAGATGTGATGAGATGTGATGTGATGAGATGTGATGAGATGTGATGTGATGAGATTTGCTGAGATGTGATGAGATGTGCTGTGATGAGATGAGATGAGATGTGATGAGATGTGATGAGATGTGCTGAGATGTGATGAGATGTGCTGTGCTGTGCTGTGCTGAGATGAGATGTGCTGTGCTGAGATGAGATGAGATGTGATGAGATGTGATGAGATGAGCTGAGCTGAGATGTGCTGTGCTGTGATGAGAAGTGATGAGAGAGGAAACATGAATATGGACCAAGGCTAGCTTCTCTCGCTAGCTTCTCTTTCTTGCTAGTTTCTCTTTCTTGCTAGCTTCTCTTGCTAGCTTCTATTTCTTGCGATCTTCTCTTTCTTGCTTCTCTCTCTTGCTAGATTATCTTTCTTGCTAGCTTCTCTTGCTAGATTATCTTTCTTGCTAGCTTCTCTTTCTTGCTTCTCTTTCTTGCTTGCTTCTCCTTCATGCTAGATTCTCTTTCTTGCTATCTTCTCTCGCTAGCTTGAATCTCTTGCAAACTACTTTAGCACACAAACATAGGCCAGATGCTTGGGGTGGTCTCTTCCTGACAGATGGCTGTTCAGCTGGGGGAGGAGCCAGGCAGAGGGGCTGGTCTCTTCCTGAGAGCTATACAGCTGGGGGAAGAGCCAGGCAGAGAGGCTAGTCTCTACCTGACAGCTGTTCAGCTGGGGGAGGAGCCAGGCAGAGGGGGTGGTCTCTACCTGACAGCTGTTCAGATGGGGGAGGAGCCAGGCAGTGGGGGTGGTCTTTCTCTATCAGCTGTTCAGCTGGGGGAGGAGCCAGGCAGAAGGGGGTGGTCTCTTCCTGACAGGAGTAGGGAAATACAATTTGTTTTACTTTAGCCATATACTTGATTGTACAAAATGGGTTAGGGTTGATGATGAACAGTATGCTCTTTCCTTGACATAGACTGACCAGGTGAATCCAGGTGAAAGCTATGATCCCTTATTGACCCCACTTGTTAAATCCACTTCAATCAGTGTAGTTGAAGGGGAGGAGACAGGTTGAATTAGGATTTTTAAGCCTTGAGACAATTGAGACATGGATTGTGTGTGTTTGCCATTCAGAGGGTAAATGGACAAGACGAAGGGTTTAAAGTGCCTTTTGAACAGGGTGTTGTAGTAGGGGACAGCCACACCGGTTTGTGTCAAGAACTGCAACGCTGCTGGATTTTTCCCGCTCAACAGTTTCCCGTGTGTATCAAGAATGGTCCAACACCCAAAACACAACCAGCCAACTTGACACAACTGTGGGAAGCATTGGAGTCGACATGGGCCAGTAAAACACTTTCCACACTTTCGACACAGTCCATGCCTCGACGAATTGAAGCTGTTTTGTATGTATCCAATATTAGAAAGTTGTTCCTAATATTTTGTTCACTCAGTGTGTATCCAATAATATTTATATTATTTCAAATCTGTCTGTTTATAACTTTGTTTTACTCTTTTTTTACTCCCTACTCCTCCTCCCTCCTCATCCTTCCTGCTCCTTCCTGCTCCTCCTTCCTGCTCTTCCCTCCTCCTCCCCGCTCCTCCTCCCTCCTCTTCCCTCCTCCTTGCTCCTCCTCCCTCCTCCTCCCTCCTCCCTGCTCCTCCCTCCTCCTCCCTGCTCCTCATCCCTCCTCCTCCCTTCTCCTCCTCCCTCCTCCTCCCTGCTCCTCATCCCTCCTCCTCCCTGCTCCTCCCCCAACCTAATCTTTACCCTTGGCCTCTGCAGACCTTGGGGACCCCCAGAGCAGATTACAGCAGGCTTACCAAAGCAGGCTGTAGATCTAGAGGCTTTAACTCAGGAGGCTTTATCAATGAGGCTTTATCAATGAGGCTTTATCAATGAGGCTTTATCAATGAGGCTTTATCAATGAGGCTTTATCTCTGGGGGCTTTAACTCTAATACAGTAGAACAATTATATATACAGTGAGTGCAAAGGAAGTAAGATTAGGGAGGTAAGGCAATAAATGGGCCATGGTGGCGAAGTAATTACAATATCCCAATTAAACACTGGAGTGATAGATGTGCAGAAGATGAATGTGCAAGTGGAGATACTGGGGTGCAAAGGAGCAAGATAAATACATACATAAATACAGTTTTGGGATGAGGTAGTTGGATGGGCTATTTACAGATGGGCTATGTACAGGTGCAGTGATCTGTGAGCTGCTCTGACAGCTGATGCTTAAAGTTAGTGAGGGAGATATAAGACTCCAGCTTCAGTGATTTTTGCAGTTTGTTCCAGTAATTGGCAACAGAGAACTGGAAGGAAAGGTGACCAAAGGAGGAATTGGTTTTGGGGGTGACCAGTGACATATACCTGCTGGAGCACGTGCTACAAGTGGGTGCTGCTATGGTGACCAGCGAGCTGAGATAAGGCGGAGCTTTACCTAGCAGAGACTTGTGGATGACCTGGAGCCAGTGGGTTTGGCGATGAGAATGAAGTGAGGGCCAGCCAACGAGAGCGTACAGGTCGCAGTGCTGGGTAGTATATGGGGCTTTGGGGACAAAACGGATGGCACTGTGATAGATTGCATCCAATTTATTGAGTAGGGTATTGGAGGCTATTTTGTAAATGACAGTGCCTAAGTCGTGGATCGGTAGCATGGTCAGTTTTACAAGGGTATATTTGGCAGCATGAGTGAAGGAGGCTTTGTTGCAAAATAGGAAGCTTAGATTTAATTTTGGATTGGATTATCTCTGGAGGTTTCATCTCAGGAGGCTTCATCTCTGGAGGTTTCATCTCTGGAGGCTTCATCTCTGGAGGCTTCATCTCAGGAGGCTTCATTTCAGGAGGCTTCATCTCTGGAGGTTTCATCTCTGGAGGCTTCATCTCTGGAGGCTTCATCTCAGGAGGCTTCATTTCAGGAGGCTTCATCTCTGGAGGTTTCATCTATGGAGGCTTCATCTCTGGAGGCTGTATCTATGGAGGCTGTATCTATGGAGGCTGTATCTATGGAGGCTGTATCTATGGAGGCTGTATCTATGGAGGCTTTATCCCTGAAGGCTATGTTGAGTCTAGACTTTGTTGAGTCTGGACTCTATCATGTTAGCTCCATGATAACATGATACAGTCCAGACTCCCAGTGGTTCTTCAGGACAGACTCCCAGTGGCTCCTCAGGACAGACTAGAGTCAGTTTGAGAGGGGAGATAACATGATACAGTCCAGACTCCCAGTGGTTCCTCAGGACAGACTAGAGTCAGTATGAGAGGGGAGATAACATGATACAGTCCAGACTCCCAGTGGTTCCTCAGGACAGACTCCCAGTGGTTCCTCAGGACAGACTAGAGTCAGTATGAGAGGGGAGATAACATTATATAGTCCAGACTCCCAGTGGTTCCTCAGGACAGACTAGAGTCAGTTTGAGAGGGGAGATAACATGATACAGTCCAGACTCCCAGTGGTTCCTCAGGACAGACTATAGTCCGTTTGAGAGGGGAGATAACATGATACAGTCCAGACTCCCAGTGGTTCCTCAGGACAGACTCCCAGTGGTTCCTCAGGACAGACTAGAGTCAGTATGAGAGGGGAGATAACATGATGCAGTCCAGACTCCCAGTGGTTCATCAGGACAGACTAGAGTCAGTATGAGAGAGGAGATAACATGAAACAGTCCAGACTCACAGTGGTTCCTCAGGACAGACTAGAGTCAGTTTGAGAGGGGAGATAACATGATACAGTCCAGACTCCCAGTGGTTCCTCAGGACAGACTCCCAGTGGTTCCTCAGGACAGACTAGAGTCAGTTTGAGAGGGGAGATAACATGATACAGCCCAGACTCCCAGTGGTTCCTCAGGACAGACTCCCAGTGGTTCCTCAGGACAGACTAGAGTCAGTATGAGAGGGGAGATAACATTATAGAGTCCAGACTCCCAGTGGTTCCTCAGGACAGACTAGAGTCAGTTTGAGAGGGGAGATAACATGATACAGTCCAGACTCCCAGTGGTTCCTCAGGACAGACTATAGTCAGTTTGAGAGGGGAGATAACATGATACAGTCCAGACTCCCAGTGGTTCCTCAGGACAGACTCCCAGTGGTTCCTCAGGACAGACTAGAGTCAGTATGAGAGGGGAGATAACATGATGCAGTCCAGACTCCCAGTGGTTCATCAGGACAGACTAGAGTCAGTTTGAGAGGGGAGATAACATGATACAGTCCAGACTCCCAGTGGTTCCTCAGGACAGACTCCCAGTGGTTCCTCAGGACAGACTAGAGTCAGTTTGAGAGGGGAGATAACATGATACAGCCCAGACTCCCAGTGGTTCCTCAGGACAGACTCCCAGTGGTTCCTCAGGACAGACTAGAGTCAGTATGAGAGGGGAGATAACATGATACAGCCCAGACTCCCAGTGGTTCCTCAGGACAGACTCCCAGTGGTTCCTCAGGACAGACTAGAGTCAGTATGAGAGTCAGTGGAGCAGGACAGACTAGAGGTAGCAGTGAGTCAGTGGAGCAGGACAGACTAGAGGTAGCAGTGAGTCAGTGGAGCAGGACAGACTAGAGGTAGCAGTGAGTCAGTGGAGCAGGACAGACTAGAGGTAGCAGTGAGTCAGGGGAGCAGGACAGACTAGAGGTAGCAGTGGAGCAGGACAGACTAGAGGTAGCAGTGAGTCAGTGGAGCAGGACATACTAGAGGTAGCAGTGATTCAGTGGAGCAGGACAGACTAGAGGTAGCAGTGAGTCAGTGGAGCAGGACAGACTAGAGGTAGCAGTGAGTCAGGGGAGCAGGCCCGGTGATCTCCTGCTATAAAGTGACATCATTGCTGATACAGACTTCATCCTCAATCGGTAACTACATGAGACACGTTTGACAGAAGTACAGAAAGTAACCCAAATTATATTACCGAACCGTTTTAATCACGTTCTAGTTTGATGACAGTGACATACTATCCTTGTCTCCAGTTCAGTTCAGGCTGTGTGTGTCTGTGAGTGAGAGAACATGGAATTATGGGCTAATTATCAACCGTCTCTTAGAAGCTCTGGAGTCTCGCTGACAGATCATCAGTCTGACAAGTCAACCGGACGCACACAGAGACACAGACACAGTATGATGCGGCTCGGCTAGTCTTGGGGGGGGGGACATTGAAGTCACACCAGTTGTTTTAACTGAAGCTAATTGAGTCCAAAGGGACGTGTGTCGTGATTGATTTTTTTGTTGACTGAAGAAAAGAGGGAGAAAATAAGAAACGTGCACCGTGATTTCCACAAACTATCATACACTACCTACTGTAGAACTACTTCATGTATGTCTCTCTCTCTCATTTCTCATCATACACTACCTACTGTATAATTACTTCATGTATGTCTCTCTCTCTCTCTCTCTCTCTCTGCCTCTCTCTCTCCTCTCTCATCATGCCTCTCTCTCTCTCTCTCTCTCTCTGCCTCTCTCTCTCTCTGCCTCTCTCTCTCTCTCTCCCTCTCTCTCTCTCTGCCTCTCTCTCTCTGCCTCTCTCTCTCTATCTCTCCTCTCTCATCATGTGTCTCTCTCTCTCTCTCTCTCTCTCTCTCTCTCTCTCTCTCTCTCTCTCTCTCTCTCTCTCTCTCTGCCTCTCTCTCTCGCTGCATCTCTCTCTCTCCTCTCTCATCATGCCTCTCTCTCTCTCTCTGCCTCTCTCTGCCTCTCTCTCTCTCTGCCTCTCTTTCTCTGCCTCTCTCTCTGCCTCTCTCTCTCCTCTCTCATCATGCCTCTCTCTCTGCCTCTCTCTCTCTCTCTGCCTCTCTCTGCCTCTCTCTGCCTCTCTCTCTCTCTCTCTCTGCCTCTCTCTCTCTCCTCTCTCATCATGCCTCTCTCTCTCTCTCTCTGCCTCTCTCTCTCTCTCTCTCTCTCTCTCTGCCTCTCTCTCTCTCTCCTCTCTCATCATGCCTCTCTCTCTCTCTCTCTCTCTCTCTCTCTCTCTCTCTCTCTCTCCTCTCTCCTCTCTCTCTCCTCTCTCTCCTTTCTCATCATGCCTGTCCCTCTATGCTTTTTAGTTATTTCATCTCCATATCCTCAGCAGACTGTTTTTCATATCACATGACTGGATGGTTGCAGGAAGAGTCTTTAGGTCACACCTACTAAGGATGATTACAGGAAGAGTCTTTAGGTCACACCTGTACGGGGATGATTACAGGAAGAGTCTTTAGGTCACACCTGTCTGGGGATGATTAGTCTTTAGGTCAAACCTGTCTAAGCTCTGGGGGTGAAGGGACATAATATAGCAAGAGGCAGAGATTATTCCTCGTAACACAGGCTTTGGGAAGCCTCTTAAAAAACGTTATTATACACATTTTGTTTCCACATTTGACTCATAAAACAGGCTTTGGATTTCCTACATCATCAGTTTAGACTTGACTGTAGTTTTGATCACATGTTGTTGTTTGCTAATGTTACCATAGGTAGGATACAGTTAGTTACTGTAGGTGGGCTACAGTTATTTACTGTAAGTAGGTAGGATACAGTTAGTTACTGTAGGTAGGACACAGTTAGTTACTGTAGGTAGGATACAATTAGTTACTGTAGGTAGGATACAGTCAGTTACTGTAGGTAGGATACAGTTAGTTACTGTAGGTAGGACACAGTTAGTTACTGTAGGTAGGATACAGTTAATTACTGTAGGTAGGATACAGTTAGTTACTGTAGGTAGGATACAGTCAGTTACTGTAGGTAGGATACAGTCAGTTACTGTAGGTAGGATACAGTCAGTTACTGTAGGTAGGACACAGTTAGTTATTGTAGGTAGGATACAGTTAGTTACTGTAGGTTGGCTACAGTCAGACTGCCCTGGGTTTGTTGGCTCTATTCAGACTGCCCTGGGTTGGTTGGCTCTATTCATACTGCCCTGGGTAGGTTGGCTCCGGTCAGACTGCCCTGGGCTGGTTGGCTCTATTCAGACTGCCCAGGGTTGGTTGGTTCTTTTCAGACTGCCCTGGGCTGGTTGGCTCTATTTTTGACTGCCCTGGGTTGGTTGGCTCTATTCAGAATGCCCTGGGTTGGTTGGCTACAGTCAGACTGCCTTTGGTTGGTTGGCTCTATTCAGAATGCCCTGGGTTGGTTGGCTCTATTCAGAATGCCCTGGGTTGGTTGGCTACAGTCAGACTGCCCTGGGTTGGTTGGCTACAGTCAGACTTCCCTGGGATGGTTGGCTTGAGTCAGACTGCCCTGGGTTGGTTGGCTCTATTCCGACTGCCCTGGGTTGGTTGGCTACAGTCAGACTGCCCTGGGTAGGTTGGCTACAGTCAGACTGCCCTGGGCTGGTTGGCTCTATTCAGAATGCCCTGGGTTGGTTGGCTCTATTCAGACTGCCCTGGGTTGGTTGGCTCAGGTCAGACTGCCCTGGGTTGGTTGGCTCTATTCAGACTGCCCTGGGTTGGTTGGCTCTATTCAGACTGCCCTGGGTTGGTTGGCTCTTTTCAGACTGCCTTGGGCTGGTTGGCTCTATTCAGACTGCCCTGGGTTGGTTGGCTCTATTTTTGACTGCCCTGGGTTGGTTGGCTCTATTCAGACTGCCCTGGGTTGGTTGGTTCTATGCAGACTGCCCTGGGTTGGTTGGCTCTATTCAGAATGCCCTGGGTTGGTTGGCCCTGGTCAGACTGCCTTGGGTTGGTTGGCTCTATTCAGACTGCCCTGGGTTGGTTGGCTACAGTCAGACTGCCCTGGGTTGGTTGGCTACAGTCAGACTGCCCTGGGTTGGTTGGCTACAGTCAGACTTCCCTGGGATGGTTGGCTCGAGTCAGACTGCCCTGGGTTGGTTGGCTCTATTCAGACTGCCCTGGGTTGGTTGGCTCTATTCATACTGCCCTGTGTTGGTTGGCTCCAGTCAGAATGCCCTGTGTTGGTTGGCTCCAGTCAGAATGCCCTGGGTTGGTTGGCTCCATGTATATTTTGCCTGGTCTTTGTCTGCTCCTTTTCTGGCCTTCAGTGTGACCCACATCTAGCCTGTAGTTGTGTTACATTTAGCCTTGCATTTAACAAGGCTATTGGCACCCCATTGGCACCCTATTGGCACCCTAATGGCACCCTATTGGCACCCTATTGGCACCCTAATGGCACCCTATTGACCCCCTATTGACACCCTATTGGCACCCTATTGGCACCCTAATGGCACCCTAATGGCACCCTATTGGCACCCTATTGGCACCCTAATGGCACCCTAATGGCACCCTAATGGCACCCTAATGGCACCCTATTGACACCCTATTGGCGCCCTATTGGCACCCTATTGGCACCCTATTGACACCCTAATGGCACCCTAATGGCACCCTATTGGCACCCTAATGGCACCCTAATGGCACCCTATTCCCAACATTGCAGTGCACTACTATTGACCAGAGCCTTATGGGTTCGACCTGGGTTAAATGCAGTAATGTGGCCTGATCCTGCCATAAGTCCATCATTGTCCGTCTGTCTTTTCTCCTGGGGACAGTGGTGGCAGACTGCAGGGCGACGGAGCTTTCAGACAGGGAGTCCTGACTGTGAGTGACAGCTGACACAGGGCCTCTGTCAAAGCCAGGATTTCTACCCAGAGAGACATGGGCCTTTGTAGGGCTGGACGGTATACCGTATTTGTACAATGCTATTTCAATGTTTGGCTTGTTACATGAGTTACGTCACCCTTGTAATGTGTTTATAGTTTACTCCGTTTTGCTACTTGAGTCGTCTCTCTCTCACCTAGATTAACGTGTTGTTTGTGCCACGGTATTTTCTAAATCAGAGCTGGAATCGGCAAAGCACTAATATGTTTAGGCACATTAAATATACCTTGAGAGCAAACATAAAACACGAATTAGAGTTCACTGGGAAACACTGATCAACACTTTGGTTCCAGACGGAAGTGTTGTGGTTTTAATCCGTGTAGACGATAGTGTGTTGTGATATGTTAGTCCTTACTCTGTGATTCATATGGAATGCTGTACATCCCTCAGACATTCATCATGGCTTGGTTGTATAAGCCACAGATACAGCGTACCATCCTCTTATCCCAGACCCAGATGACTGGCTACAGTACCGTCCTCTTATCCCAGACCCAGATGACTGGCTACAGTACCGTCCTCTTATCCCAGACCCAGATGATTGAACACAGTACCTTCCTCCTCTCACGTTATAGTTACAGATTCAGAAGAAGTCAATCAGTGTTTTCATTTCAAGCAATTGTCGATGTTGGGTTGTACTGTACGTTGGGCTGTACGTTGGGTTGTACTGTATGTTGGGGTGTTCTGTACGTTGGGGTGTTCTGTATGTTGGGGTGTTCTGTACGTTGGGGTGTTCTGTATGTTGGGGTGTACTGTACGTTGGGGTGTACTGTATGTTGGGGTGTACTGTATGTTGGGGTGTTCTGTACGTTGGGGTGTACTGTATGTTGGGGTGTACTGTATGTTGGGGTGTTCTGTACGTTGGGGTGTTCTGTATGTTGGGGTGTTCTGTATGTTGGGGTGTTCTGTACGTTGGGGTGTACTGTATGTTGGGGTGTTCTGTACGTTGGGGTGTACTGTATGTTGGGGTGTTCTGTACGTTGGGGTGTACTGTACGTTGGGGTGTACTGTATGTTGGGGTGTACTGTATGTTGGGGTGTTCTGTACGTTGGGGTGTACTGTATGTTGGGGTGTACTGTATGTTGGGGTGTTCTGTACGTTGGGGTGTTCTGTATGTTGGGGTGTTCTGTATGTTGGGGTGTTCTGTACGTTGGGGTGTACTGTATGTTGGGGTGTTCTGTACGTTGGGGTGTACTGTATGTTGGGGTGTTCTGTACGTTGGGGTGTTCTGTACGTTGGGGTGTACTGTATGTTGGGGTGTTCTGTACGTTGGGGTGTACTGTATGTTGGGGTGTTCTGTACGTTGGGGTGTTCTGTATGTTGGGGTGTTCTGTATGTTGGGGTGTACTGTAGGTTGGGTTGTACTGTAGGTTGGGTTGTACTGTAGGTTGGGTTGTACTGTATGTTGGGTGTTGGGCTTGTTTTCAGATTTCACCGGCTGAATGTTTTAATCAATGGCGCTATTGGATGGGCTTTATCTATGAGAGTGTGCTATCGGATATATATACACGAGCACACACCCACACACACACAGACACACACACGCACGTACGCACGCACGCACGCACGCATGCACACACACACACACACAGAGACAAACACACACACACAGAGACAACACACACAGAGATACACACACACAGAGATGCACACACACAGAGATACACACACACACAAAGAGAGACAACACACACACAGACACACACACACAAACACACACACAGTATGACAACAATTCTCACTCAGAAAACATACATTGTCACTCATAACACACCGACCAAAAACACAACAGGCAGCATGACATGAACAATGAGCCTTTCTCTTTGAATAATTGAATGATTTTCACGTAAATCAGTATTTCATTATAGAATAAGAATAACACCTTTTCACTTGATTGACTAAAGTAACTAATGTAACAAAGAATAAATCAGAAATGGAGCATTTCGCTTCAGTAGCTTTTATTTTTTCTGAATCTTTGCATATAGTATATATATATATATATAGTATATATATACATTTAGTAATTTACTTGTGAAAAATATAAACCTGAAACAAAATTCCAGGACTGCAACAATAATACTAATTAATAATACTAATTAATAATAATAATTAATAATAATAATTCATAATAATAATCCATAATAATAATTCATAATAATAATTAATAATAATAATTCATAATAATAATTCATAATAATAATTCATAATAATAATCCATAATAATAATTAATAATAATAATTCATACTAATAATTCATACTAATAATTCATACTAATAATTTATAATAATAATTAATAATAATAATTCATAATAATAATTCATAATAATAATTCATAATAATAATTCATAATAATAATTCATAATAATAATTTATAATAATAATTCCAACAAAAACCATCATCAACATGTATAATCACTCATACTGTACAGTACTGTGCGGGTTCTAGTTACCCTGTGATGGTTCTAGTTACCCCTGTGAGGGTTCTGGTTACCCCTGTGAGGGTTCTGGTTACCCCTGTGAGGGTTCTAGTTACCCCTGTGAGGGTTCTAGTTACCTCTGTGATGGTTCTGGTTTCCCCTGTGATGGTTCTGGTTACCCCTGTGATGGTTCAAGTTACCCCTGTGAGGGTTCTGGTTACCCCTGTGAGGGTTCTAGTTACCCCTGTGATGGGGTAACCACCATAATTTGCAAATAAATTCGTTAAAAAAAAATTGTTTCCCTCATTTTGTCTGTCATAGTTGAAGTGTACCTATGATGAAAATTACAGGCCTCTCTCATCTTTTTAAGTGGGAGAACTTGCACAATTGGTGGCTGACTAAATACTTTTTTGCCCACTGTATATTATATTAAAATACATGTTCATTCAGTATTGTTGTAATTGTCATTATTACAAATAAATAAAACATATTGTCAGATTAATCGGTGGCACAGAGAGACAGGAAACACAGGGATAAATACACTGGTACAGGGAGACAGGAAACACAGGGATAAATACACTGGGACAGAGAGACAGGAAACACAGGGATAAATACACTGGTACAGAGAGACAGGAAACACAGGGATAAATACACTGGGACAGAGAGACAGGAAACACAGGGATAAATACACTGGTACAGAGAGACAGGAAACACAGGGATAAATACACTGGTAAAGAGAGACAGGAAACACAGGGATAAATACACTGGTACAGAGAGACAGGAAACACAGGGATAAACACACTGGTACAGAGAGACAGGAAACACAGGGATAAATACACTGGCACAGAGAGACAGGAAACACAGGGATAAATACACTGGGACAGAGAGACAGGGAACACAGGGATAAATACACTGGTACAGAGAGACAGGAAACACAGGGATAAACACACTGGCACAGAGAGACAGGAAACACAGGGATAAATAGACTGGTACAGAGAGACAGGAAACACAGGGATAAATACACTGGGACAGAGAGACAGGGAACACAGGGATAAATACACTGGTACAGAGAGACAGGAAACACAGGGATAAATACACTGGCACAGAGAGACAGGAAACACAGGGATAAATAGACTGGTACAGAGAGACAGGAAACACAGGGATAAATACACTGGTACAGAGAGACAGGAAACACAGGGATAAATACACTGGTACAGAGAGACAGGAAACACAGGGATAAATACACTGGGGATAATAAGCGACACCTCGAGGGGGTGGAGACAATCACAAGAACAGGTGAAACAGATTAGGGTGTGACATATGTACCCTGATTGGTTATTGAACAGACATCTTACCTGGACAGACATCTTACCTGAACAGACATCTTACCTGAACAGACATCTTACCTGGACAGACATCTTACCTGGACAGACATCTTACCTGAACAGACATCTTACCTGAACAGACATCTTACCTGGACAGACATCTTACCTGAACAGACATCTTACCTGAACAGACATCTTACCTGGACAGACATCTTACCTGAACAGACATCTTACCTGGACAGACATCTTACCTGGACAGACATCTTACCTGAACAGACATCTTACCTGAACAGACATCTTACCTGGACAGACATCTTACCTGGACAGACATCTTACCTGAACAGACATCTTACCTGGACAGACATCTTACCTGGACAGACATCTTACCTGGACAGACATCTTACCTGAACAGACATCTTACCTGGACAGACATCTTACCTGAACAGACATCTTACCTGGACAGACATCTTACCTGAACAGACATCTTACCTGAACAGACATCTTACCTGGACAGACATCTTACCTGAACAGACATCTTACCTGGACAGACATCTTACCTGGACAGACATCTTACCTGAACAGACATCTTACCTGAACAGACATCTTACCTGGACAGACATCTTACCTGAACAGACATCTTACCTGGACAGACATCTTACCTGAACAGACATCTTACCTGAACAGACATCTTACCTGGACAGACATCTTACCTGGACAGACATCTTACCTGGACAGACATCTTACCTGGACAGACATCTTACCTGGACATATTGATACCGGAGTTCTTTCACACATTCACCGTTTCTCTCAAAGGGTACAGTGGTTCATGCTTGTTTCTCTAGGACTCTGGCAATTGTCGTTTTTCTGACCATATTCACATTCCCAACAGTGATATGGTCTGCCATCACTCTGTCCCCAATTTCCTGCAGTTGTATTGCATTGTTGCCAATTACCATGTCAATTTCCTGCCGTCTGATAATATTCTGCCTCTCCCTCCTGTGGGAGGCAACCTTTGGATCCTACTGAAAAACACACAACAAATCAATATATGTCAAAATATGAACATAATGTTATTGTACTGTAATATGCAGATCAATTATCATTGAAGGAAGCACATCTCGCCTGTTGTTTTGCCGGAAAATTCTTATTATTGATGCAACTGCTGAACGCTGGTTGGTTGCACCTTTAAACCGGCCTCTCAGAGAGACCATGGTTTACAATGGTCAGTAACACTCTCCTTCCCCCACCAACCTGTCTCTCTCTGAGACACCATGGTTTACAATGGTCAGTAACACTCTCCCTGCCACTCTCCTTCCCCCACCAACCTGTCTCTCTCTGAGACACCATGGTTTACAATGGTCAGTAACACTCTCCCTGCCACTCTCCTTCCCCCACCAACCTGTCTCCCTCTCCCTGCCACTCTCCTTCCCCCACCAACCTGTCTCCCTCTCCCTGCCACTCTCCTTCCCCCACCAACCTGTCTCTCTCAGAGACACCATGGTTTACAATGGTCAGTAACACTCTCCTTCCCCCACCAACCTGTCTCTCTCTGAGACACCATGGTTTACAATGGTCAGTAACACTCTCCCTGCCACTCTCCTTCCCCCACCAACCTGTCTCTCTCTGAGACACCATGGTTTACAATGGTCAGTAACACTCTCCCTGCCACTCTCCTTCCCCCACCAACCTGTCTCTCTCTGAGACACCATGGTTTACAATGGTCAGTAACACTCTACCTGCCACTCTCCTTCCCCCACCAACCTGTCTCCCTCTCCCTGCCACTCTCCTTCCCCCACCAACCTGTCTCCCTCTCCCTGCCACTCTCCTTCCCCCACCAACCTGTCTCTCTCAGAGACACCATGGTTTACAATGGTCAGTAACACTCTCCCTGCCACTCTCCTTCCCCCACCAACCTGTCTCCCTCTCCCTGCCACTCTCCTTCCCCCACCAACCTGTCTCTCTCAGAGACACCATGGTTTACAATGGTCAGTAACACTCTCCCTGCCACTCTCCTTCCCCCACCAACCTGTCTCTCTCTGAGACACCATGGTTTACAATGGTCAGTAACACTCTCCCTGCCACTCTCCTTCCCCCACCAACCTGTCTCTCTCTGAGACACCATGGTTTACAATGGTCAGTAACACTCTCCTTCCCCCACCAACCTGTCTCTCTCTGAGACACCATGGTTTACAATGGTCAGTAACACTCTCCCTGCCACTCTCCTTCCCCCACCAACCTGTCTCTCTCTGAGACACCATGGTTTACAATGGTCAGTAAACACTCTCCCTGCCACTCTTCTATCCCCCACCAACCTGTCTCTCTCTGAGACACCATGGTTTACAATGGTCAGTAACACTCTCCCTGCAACTCTCCTTCCCCCACCAACCTGTCTCCCTCTCCCTGCCACTCTTCTATCCCCATACCAACCTGTCTCCCTCTCCCTGCCACTCTTCTATCCCCACACCAACCTGTCTCCCTCTCCCTGCCACTCTTCTCCCCCCACCAACCTGTCTCCCTCGCCCTGCCACTCTTCTTCCCCCCACCAACCTGTCTCCCTCGCCCTGCCACTCTTCTTCCCCCCACCAACCTGTCTTCCTTGGTCCACGTTTCCAAACTAAATCATTCTGAAGCCGTCATCTTATGTCTGTTCGGTAACAAGACTAAAATCATGAATCTTGGGTCGGCTTTGAGCTGAAATTACAATCAGCTGTGTTCGGAATGATGAAATATTCTGCAGAGATGTTCTAGTTGTTTCAGTTACTGCAGAAATGCACCACATGTTGTCATCATTCTGTTTTTAACAGTTTTGGAAACAGTGTTTTAGCATTTGAAAACACACGTTGCAGAAAAATAGTTTTGCCAGTGGTGGAATATGAATGAGAAAAGAGTTGATGGCTTTCAGAGAATGTGGTCATTGAATGCATTTTGTGTGAAAAACAATGAAAAAATGATTCCCAGTTTGGTCCACATACACTTTTGTTTTGCTGACTGTGTGAAGAGTTTTCACCAAATGTCACTTCAGTTTTGACCATGTTAGCAAATGGAAAAACTGTAATCTTCTGAGACAGTTTGAGAATTTATAATGTTGATATCTATTGTTCTTAGTTTGCACACAAACGACTCTTCTCTCCCAAATGTTTGTTCCTCAGACGACATATTCAGTCACCTTCACCCTGTGGACTTTTATCAAAGTCAGTCGTCACAGTTACAGGACAATGTCTGATGTCACCAAGTTTTCAGCGATCGTCGCTAATCAGTCAAGCTGAACATTAGGGGAAGGTGCAGATCCAAACACAGTAACTTGCCCAACTTTCCCCTTGTTCTTGCTAGTTCTCCCATATCTCTAATAATTCTCTTCTGCCCTGGGCATTGAAATTTAATGAGTGAATATTTAACAACAATGGCCACGTTAGGCTGTCCCAGTTAACTGATTTCGGGAGCGATTACGCAGCCGTTTTCATCATGCTGCCTCACCGTAGCAGGATTAGGATGGATTTGACTCATAATTGGCGAAGTTCGTTGTACGTTTTTCCTGCCTACCATTTTGAGTTCCAAATGACTCATTAGTATCACCCTTTTTCAACTAAGTAGAGCCGTTTTAACGACTAAGCTTCAATTACTGGTGGTTGAGTGAAACCAAAAAGAGAGTGAGGGAAGTAGGCTTGGGGGGTATCCAGATTTACATGCCGCTATCCAGGGATTTATGGTATTACCGGCATTGCACAAAACGTACAACAGTGCTAAAACGTACAAAAAAAAAAAAGGAGATTGGGTGTCTATTACTAGAATGCTAACGAAATTAGCACAAGTAACAGAGAAATCACCTAGACGATGTTAGCTAAAAAACAAACACAAACAAATTGCAAAGACAGGCAAATCCAGTTCATAAAAATATACAAGAATAATGTCATTTTTGGTGATTTTGGACATGTGAAAGTGAAAGAGAGAAATTGTGCAAATGAACAAAGTTGTGATGCAGGCTTTTCTGAAGGAAGACCTGGGGAGGAAGAGCAGAGGGGGGAGAACAGAGGAGGAAGAGCAGAGGTGGGGAGAACTGGGGAGGAAGAGCAGAG
>NW_027261149.1:50000-52500 GCF_045791955.1 Oncorhynchus clarkii lewisi | reverse complement strand
CCAGGACCTATAGGGAATAGGGTGCACTACTGTTGACCAGAGACCTATAGGGAATAGGGTGCACTACTGTTGACCAGAGACCTATAGGGAATAGGGTGCACTACTGTTGACCAGATACCTATAGGGAATAGGGTGCACTACTGTTGACCAGAGACCTATAGGGAATAGGGTGCACTACTGTTGACCAGGACCTATAGGGAATAGGGTGCACTACTGTTGACCAGGACCTATAGGGAATAGGGTGCACTACTGTTGACCAGAGACCTATAGGGAATAGGGTGCACTACTGTTAACCAGGACCTATAGGGAGTAGGGTGCACTACTGTTAACCAGGACCTATAGGGAATAGGGTGCACTACTGTTACGTTGCTACCCTTAATCCTTGTTCAGATCGGCATTTTGAAGTGACTCAAATCATTTTTTGGGGACATATCCGATTCTAATCTGTTGTTTTTCCTGTTGTCTTCACAGTCAAATTGGATTGGAATTGGATAATTCAAGCCCCATTTACATCCACCTTCGTAGTCCGATACAAATCTGATTCCTGGCCATGTGGCTTGTGTCTGAACGGTCAGATCAGATTTATTGGATTGTTTTATTTGTCATATTTCGCTGCTTGCTAGCTACTCTAACAGGTAGACAATAACATTTGGTAGCTAACTTGTTAAATGCTAACAAATAAATGAGTGAATGTGCTAAAAAGTACAATTACACATCCTGTGATTACAGCCTATAATTACACATCCTATGATTACAGCCTATAATTACACATCCTATGATTACATCCTATGATTACACATCCTATGATTACAGCCTATAATTACACATCCTATGATTACATCCTATAATTACACATCCTATGATTACATCCTGTGATTACATCCTGTAATTACACATCCTATGACACTGACTCAACTCCAGCCACTTTAATAATGGGAATTGATGGGAAATGATGTAAATATATCACTAGCCACTTTAAACAATGCTACCTTATATAATGTTACTTACCCTACATTATTCATCTCATAGGCATACGTATATACTGTACTCTATATCATCGACTGTATCCTTATGTAATACATGTATCACTAGCCACTTTAACTATGCCACTTTGTTTACATACTCATCTCATATGTATATACTGTACTCGATACAATCTACTGTATCTGCCTATGCTGCTCTGTACCATCACTCATTCATATATCCTTATGTACATATTCTTTATCCCCTCACACTGTGTACAAGACAGTAGTTTTGGAATTGTTAGTTAGATTACTTGTTGGTTATTACTGCATTGTCGGAATTAGAAGCACAAGCATTTCGCTACACTCGCATTAACATCTGCTAACCATGTGTATGTGACAAATAAAATTTGATTTGATTTGATTACATATCCTATAATTACACATCCTATAATTACACATCCTATGATTACAGCCTATAATTACACATCCTATGATTACAGCCTATAATTACACATCCTATGATTACATCCTATGATTACATCCTGTAATTACACATCCTGTGATTACAGCCTATAATTACACATCCTGTGATTACACATCCTATGATTACACATCCTATGATTACAGCCTATAATTACACATCCGCTGATTACATCCTATAATTACACATCCTATGATTACAGCCTATAATTACACATCCTATGATTACAGCCTATAATTACACATCCTGTGATTACACATCCTATGATTACATCCTATAATTACACATCCTATGATTACAGCCTATAATTACACATCCTATGATTACATCCTATAATTACACATCCTATGATTACATCCTATAATTACACATCCTATGATTACATCCTATAATTACACATCCTATGATTACATCCTATAATTACACATCCTATGATTACAGCCTATAATTACACATCCTATGATTACAGCCTATAATTACACATCCTGTGATTACACATCCTATGATTACACATCCTATGATTACATCCTATAATTACACATCCTATAATTACACATCCTATGATTACAGCCTATAATTACACATCCTATGATTACAGCCTATAATTACACATCCTATGATTACATCCTGTGATTACATCCTGTAATTACACATCCTGTGATTACATATCCTATAATTACACATCCTATGATTTCAGCCTATAATTACAAATCCTATGAT
Source organism: Oncorhynchus clarkii lewisi (assembly GCF_045791955.1). Classification (NCBI taxonomy): domain Eukaryota; kingdom Metazoa; phylum Chordata; class Actinopteri; order Salmoniformes; family Salmonidae; genus Oncorhynchus; species Oncorhynchus clarkii. The sequence goes on along the minus strand of NW_027261149.1, from coordinate 50,334 downwards.
TACAGCCTTTAATTACACATCCTGTGATTACACATCCTATGATTACACATCCTATGATTACAGCCTATAATTACACATCCGATGATTACATCCTATAATTACACATCCTATGATTACAGCCTATAATTACACATCCTATGATTACAGCCTATAATTACACATCCTGTGATTACACAACCTATGATTACACATCCTATGATTACATCCTATAATTACACATCCTATGATTACATATCCTATAATTACACATCCTATGATTACAGCCTATAATTACACATCCTATGATTACAGCCTATAATTACACATCTTGTGATTACACATCCTATGATTACAC
>NW_027261149.1:42500-45000 GCF_045791955.1 Oncorhynchus clarkii lewisi | reverse complement strand
AGGGGAACATTATACCTCTACATTATACCTTGATATAAAGGAACAGGGGAACATTAGACCTCTACATTATACCTTGATATAAAGGTACAGGAGAACATTATACCTCTACATTATACCTTGATATAAAGGTGCAGGGGAACATTATACCTTGATATAAAGGTACAGGGGAACATTATACCTCTACATTATACCTTGATATAAAGGTACAGGGGAACATTATACCTTGATATAAAGGTACAGGGGAACATTATACCTCCACATTATACCTTGATATAAAGGTACAGGGGAACATTATACCTTGATATAAAGGAACAGGGGAACATTATACCTCCACATTATACCTTGATATAAAGGTACAGGAGAACATTATACCTTGATATAAAGGTACAGGGGAACATTATACCTTGATATAAAGGTACAGGGGAACATTATACCTCCACATTATACCTTGATATAAAGGTACAGGAGAACATTATACCTTGATATAAAGGTACAGGGGGACATTATACCTTGATATAAAGGTACAGGGGAATATTATACCTTGATATAAAGGTACAGGGGAATATTATACCTTGATATTAAGGTACAGGGGAACATCTGACCTCTACATTATACCTTGATATAAAGGTACAGGGGAACATTAGACCTCTACATTATACCTTGATATAAAGGTACAGGGGGACATTATACCTTGATATTAAGGTACAGGGGAACATCAGACCTCTACATTATACCTTGATATAAAGGTACAGGGGAACATCAGACCTCTACATTATACCTTGATATAAAGGTACAGGGGAACATTACTCTACATTATATTGTGATCTAAAAGTACAGGGATCACACTAGGGTAGGGCAATATCCAGATTTTCAAACCTTCATACCGTGCCTGTGCCATCCCGGGATAAACGGTATTACCGACAGTGTACACAATGGGCATTATTTATTTTTATCAAACATAATGTTTTTTTTTTAAAGACTGTTATCAGGCTGGTAACAAAATGATAGCAAGTACTAAGGTATTCCGATAGCGGATGCTAGGTAAATGCTAACGTTCATTAACAACCAGTACAGACAACCCAGCTCATAAAGTTATGCAAGTATCACTAAACACAGTACGACAGCAGGCAGAAAACAAATATTAGACTAAATATATCCAGGAGGTGATTATCTCTGCTGCTGTTGCCAAGAAGCTTGATCTTGCAAGCTAATTTTAGCCACTTAGCTATCCTGTAACGGAAAACCCAGCTGTAGAGACTTCGTTTGGCACATCTTATATCGTTAACTTACTAGTAATACGATACTCTGATTATACAAAACATTAAGAACACCTGCTCTTTTCATGTCAGCCTGACCAGGTGAATCCAGGTGAAAGCTATGATCCCTTACTGATGTCACTTGTTAAATCCACTTCAATCGGTGTAGAGGAAGGGGAGGAGACATGTTAAAGATGAAGGGGATGAGACAGGTTAAAGAAGGATTTTTAAGTCTTGAGGCAATTGAGACATGGATTGTGTGTGTGTGTGTGCCACTCAGAGGATGAAGTGACAAGACAAAATATTTTATTGCCTTTGAATAGGGTATGTTAGTAGGTGCCAGATGCACCGGTTTGGGACAAGAACTGCAACGCTGCTGGATTTTCTTCACGCTCAACAGTTTCCCGTGTGTATCAAAGAAAGATCCACCACCCAAAGCACAACCAGCTAACTTGACACAACTGTGGGAAGCATTGGAGTCATCATGGACCAGCATCCCGTTGGATTGCTTTCGAGACCTTGTTGAGTCCAATGATCTGACAAATTGATACTGTTCTGATAGTAGCAGGGGGTGGATTCAACATGAACAAAGTGTTATAAGTGTTTGGTATACTCAGTGTTTATTACGTAGCGGGAAAAAAATGAGGAGTGGAATTTCCTAACGAATTAAACTTAATCACTTCAACTTCAGGAATGATTCACCTCACGAAGATCCTGTTTTTATGGCCGTGCTTCTTTGTAAACAAACACATCAATAGCTAGTATTTATTACCTAGCTGACTGTTGTATCTATCACCTAGCTGACTGTAGTATCTATTACCTAGCTGACTGTAGTATCTATTACCTAGCTGACTGTAGTATCTATTACCTAGCTGACTGTAGTATCTATTACCTAGCTGACTGTAGTATCTATTACCTAGCTGACTGTAGCATCTATTACCTAGCTGACTGTTGTATCTATTACCTAGCTGACTGTAGTATCTATTACCTAGCTGACTGTAGTATCTATTACCTAGCTGACTGTAGTATCTATTACCTAGCTGACTGTAGTATCTATTACCTAGCTGACTGTAGTATCTATTACCTAGCTGACTGTAGTATCTATTACCTAGCTGACTGTTGTATCTATTACCTAGCTGACTGTAGTATCTATTACCTAGCTGACTGTAGTATCTATTACCTAGCTGACTGTAGTATCTATTACCTAGCTGACTGTTGTATCTATTACTGTTCCCTGGTTCTGT
>NW_027261149.1:0-30000 GCF_045791955.1 Oncorhynchus clarkii lewisi | reverse complement strand
GTTTGAGATCTGGCAGCTCTTGATAAGCTGAGTCACTCTCTACGTGATCAGAAAGCTGCTCGTCTCTCCCACTAAATATCTCTTTATCCACACTCACTCTCAATTCAATTCAATTCAAGGGGCTTTATTGGCATGGGAAACATGTGTTAACATTGCCAAAGCAAGTGAGGTAGATAATATACAAAAGTGAAATAAACAATAAAAATTAACAGTAAACATTACACATACAGACATTTTAAAACAATAAAGACATTACAACTGTCATATTATACATATATATATATATATATATATACAGTGTTGTAGCAACGTACAAACTCTCTCTTTCTCCTCATTCCACCCTTTTTTTGTTGTTGCCCTCACTAGAAAAACTGGAAAGAGAGAGAGTGAGAGAGAGAGATATGCCAGAATAGGAGAGGAAAACACAAATGAGATAAAGAGAGAGAAGAGACAGCAGATGTCCAGCTGTCTACTCCTCCACTACTCTCCTTCAGACAATCTGATTGACTCATTAGCACATACCGTGACAGCCAACCAGCTGGTCCCAAACTCACAAAGAATGTTGGAGGCAGACAGTCCCTCCAAACCATCTTTAATGATGGATGAGTTCCTGTTCTACTGTTCAGAGATGAGTAACACAGAGAAACATTGATATTATCCAAACAGAACACTATTCCATATCTACTGAGCTACTTTCTTACCAGATCCTGCATTAGTGAGAGTCAGTGTGGAGTCAGACCACAGTGTTTTAGTGAGAGTCAGTGTGGAGTCAGACCACAGTGTTTTAGTGAGAGTCAGTGTGGAGTCAGACACAGTGTGTTAGTGAGGGTCAGTGTGGAGTCAGACCACAGTGTTTTAGTGAGAGTCAGTGTGGAGTCAGACACAGTGTATTAGTGAGAGTCAGTGTGGAGTCAGACACAGTGTATTAGTGAGAGTCAGTGTGGAGTCAGACACAGTGTATTAGTGAGAGTCAGTGTGGAGTCAGACCACAGTGTGTTAGTGAGAGTCAGTGTGGAGTCAGACACAGTGTGTTAGTGAGGGTCAGTGTGGAGTGTTGAGTCAGACACAGTGTTTTAGTGAGAGTCAGTGTGGAGTCAGACACAGTGTATTAGTGAGAGTCAGTGTGGAGTCAGACACAGTGTATTAGTGAGAGTCAGTGTGGAGTCAGACCACAGTGTGTTAGTGAGAGTCAGTGTGGAGTCAGACACAGTGTGTTAGTGAGGGTCAGTGTGGAGTGTTGAGTCAGACACAGTGTTTTAGTGAGAGTCAGTGTGGAGTCAGACACAGTGTATTAGTGAGAGTCAGTGTGGAGTGTTGATTCAGACACAGTGTGTTAGTGAGTGTCAGTGTAGAGTCAGACCACAGTGTGTTAGTGAGAGTCAGTGTAGAGTCAGACCACAGTGTGTTAGTGAGGGTCAGTGTGGAGTGTTGAGTCAGACACAGTGTGTTAGTGAGAGTCAGTGTGGAGTCAGACACAGTGTGTTAGTGAGAGTCAGTGTGGAGTCAGACCACAGTGTTTTAGTGAGAGTCAGTGTAGAGTCAGACCACAGTGTGTTAGTGAGAGTCAGTGTAGAGGTAGACACAGTGTGTTAGTGAGAGTCAGTGTAGAGTCAGACACAGTGTGTTAGTGAGAGTCAGTGTGGAGTCAGACCACAGTGTATTAGTGAGAGTCAGTGTGGAGTCAGACCACAGTGTGTTAGTGAGAGTCAGTGTGGAGTCAGACTACAGTGTGTTAGTGAGAGTCAGTGTGGAGTGTTGAGTCAGACACAGTGTGTTAGTGAGAGTCAGTGTGGAGTCAGACACAGTGTGTTAGTGAGAGTCAGTGTGGAGTGTTGAGTCAGACACAGTGTGTTAGTGAGAGTCAGTGTGGAGTCAGACACAGTGTGTTAGTGAGAGTCAGTGTGGAGTCAGACCACAGTGTGTTAGTGAGAGTCAGTGTAGAGTCAGACACAGTGTGTTAGTGAGAGTCAGTGTAGAGTCAGACACAGTGTGTTAGTGAGAGTCAGTGTGGAGTCAGACCACAGTGTTTTAGTGAGAGTCAGTGTAGAGTCAGACACAGTGTGTTAGTGAGAGTCAGTGTGGAGCGCCACAGTTTGAGATTTGACAGTTGAGGTTATGATAATGATTTTAAAGCTGGCAGACCTGTCACCCCCCCCCCCATCCCAACTGACATCCTCTGACACACACACACCCTGTATCAACCTGAATTATTTACACTGAGATGATCGGAAAGTTGGATGTGTGTGTGTGTGTGTGTGTGTGTGTGTGTGTGTGTGTGTGTGTGTGTGTGTGTGTGTGTGTGTGTGTGTGTGTGGTGTGTGTGATTCTTTTTGACCCACACATATAGATCCTCCTCTCTAGTGTGTTATAGATCCTCCTCTCTAGTGTGTTATAGATCCTCCTCTCTAGTGTGTTATAGATCCTTCCTCCTCTCTAGTGTGTTATAGATCCTTCCCTCCTCTCTAGTGTGTTATAGATCCTTCCCACCTCTCTAGTGTGTTATAGATCCTCCTCTCTAGTGTGTTATAGATCCTTCCTCTGTAGTGTGTTGTAGATCATTCCCTCCTATCTAGTGTGTTATAGATCCTTCCCTCCTCTCTAGTGTGTTATAGATCCTCCACTCTAGTGTGTTACTGATCCTTCCTCCTCTCTAGTGTGTTATAGATCCTTTCCTCCTCTCTAGTGTGTTACAGATCCTCCTCTCTAGTGTTTTATAGATCCTCCTATCTAGTGTGTTATAGATCCTTCCTCCTCTCTAGTGTGTTATAGATCCTTCCCTCCTCTCTAGTGTGTTATAGATCCTTCCTCCTCTCTAGTGTGTTATAGATCCTTCCCTCCTCTCTAGTGTGTTATAGATCCTCCTCTCCAGTGTGTTATAGATCATTCCTCCTCTCTAGTGTGTTATAGATCCTCCTCTCTAGTGTGTTATAGATCCTTCCTCCTCTCTAGTGTGTTATAGATCCTCCTCTCCAGTGTGTTATAGATCATTCCTCCTCTCTAGTGTGTTATAGATCCTTCTCTCTAGTTTGTTATAGATCCTCCTCTCCAGTATGTTATAGATCATTCCTCCTCTCTAGTGTGTTATAGATCCTTCCTCCTCTCTAGTGTGTTATAGATCCTTCCCTCCTCTCTAGTGTGTTATAGATCCTCCTCTTTAGTGTGTTATAGATCCTTCCTCCTCTCTAGTGTGTTATAGATCCTCCTATCTAGTGTGTTATAGATCCTTCCTCCTCTCTAGTGTGTTATAGATCCTTCCTCCTCTCTAGTGTGTTATAGATCCTTCCACCTCTCTAGTGTGTTATAGATCCATACATACAGAGAAACAAGAGAATAGATTGAAGACAGAGATAGAGAGGGGACAGAGAAACAGAGAGAATAGATTGAAGACAGAGATAGAGAGGGGACAGAGAAACAGAGAGAATAGATTGAAGACAGAGATAGAGAGGGGACAGAGAAACAGAGAGAATAGAGTCCACTGTGTCTAAATATTGGAGCCAGTTGGTCCTGTCTGCCCTCTCCTAGTCCACTGTGTCTATATATTGGAGCCAGTTCATCCTGTCTGCCCTCTCCTAGTCCACTGTGTCTATATATTGGAGCCAGTTGGTCCTGTCAGTCCTCTCCTAGTCCTCTGTGTCTATATTTTGGAGCCAGTTGGTCCTGTCAACCCTCTCCTAGTCCACTGTGTCTATATATTGGAGCCAGTTGGTCATGTCTGCCATCTCCTAGTCCACTGTGTCTATATATTGGAGCCAGTTGGTCCTGTCTGCCCTCTCCTAGTCCACTGTGTCTATATATTGGAGCCAGTTGGTCCTGTCTACCCTCTCCTAGTCCACTGTGTCTATATATTGGAGCCAGTTGGTCCTGTCTACCCTCTCCTAGTCCACTGTGTCTATATATTGGAGCCAGTTGGTCCTGTCGGCCCTCTCCTAGTCCAGTCCACTGTGTCTATATGGATAACATATAACCCTCTACAATAATAATAATAATAATAATATTTATAATATAATAGATACCGTATACCCCTCTTCAATAATAATATCAATTATTATTATAATATAATAGATATTGGGGACTCACTCAGGGTCTCAGCTTACTGTTGTGATGTGGAATAGTACCTACACAGTTTGTCTCCTGTTGTGTCAGTCACTGATAATCACTGAACTAGCCCACGTCATGTAGCTAACATTTTTTAGATGTGTAAGTTAGTCTAGCGGCCAGCTGTCTAAACTTGTTATCATGGTTGAATTACTGGCCCGGGTGGTCACATTGATTTCGTTAGTCAGTCTCACTCAGATATCGTATTAAAAATTGAAAACACCCCAGGGCAGATTTATGATGGCCCCACTCCCCACTCCCATCAAGTCACCCTTGCCTGATGCTTGTGTTCTGTGTGTTGAAGACGAACCTCCTACTTCTAATGGATATCTTATGATACTTCATTGTGCTTCTACTAACTCCTTATGTGTGTGTTATACACTAGTAGTACACTGGTTCCTTCCAAATACACAAATACAGTTAGGAGAAGAAGAAGAAAGAGTGGGAACAAACAATAATGTTTAGCCCTGCTTCCCTCTCTTCCTCCTAGAACGATAAAGGCCAGCCCTGCTTCCCTCTCTTCCTCCTAGAAAGATAAAGGTTAGCCCTGCTTCCCTCTCTTCCTCCTAGAACGATAAAGGCCAGCCCTGCTTCCCTCTCTTCCTCCTAGAAAGATATAAGTTAGCCCTGCTTCCCTCTCTTCCTCCTAGACAGATAAAGGTTAACCCTGCTTCCCTCTATTCCTCCTAGAAAGATACAAGTTAGCCCTGCTTCCCTCTCTTCCTCCTAGAAAGATAAATGTTAGCCCTGCTTTCCTCTCTTCCTCCTAGAAAGATAAAGGTTAGCCCTGCTTCCCTCTCTTCCTCCTAGAAAGATACAAGTTAGCCCTGCTTCCCTCTCTTCCTCCTAGAAAGATAAAGGTTAGCCCTGCTTCCCTCTCTTCCTCCAAGAAAGATACAAGTTAGCCCTGCTTCCCTCTCTTCCTCCTAGAAAGATAAAGGTTAGCCCTGCTTCCCTCTCTTCCTCCAAGAAAGATACAAGTTAGCCCTGCTTCCATCTCTTCCTCCTAGAAAGATAAAGGTTAGCCCTGCTTCCCTCTCTTCCTCCTAGAATGTCTTTCAATCAGTGTACATATTATATATATGTCCAATCAATTGAATTGATCACAGGTGGACTCCGTTAAAGTTGTTGAAACATCTCAAGGATAATCAATAGAAACATAATTTAGGGTCTAGGGTCTAGGGTTTAGGGTCTAGGGTCTAGGGTCTAGGGTCTAGGGTTTAAGGTCTAGGGTTTAGGGTCTAGGGTTTAGGGTTTAAGGTCATGCATACTGACCCCTGGTTGGCTGGAAGCAGCTGATCATGCATACTGACCCCTGGTTGGCTGGAAGCAGCAGATCATGCATACTGACCCCTGGTTGGCTGGAAGCAGCAGATCATGCATTCTGACCCCTGGTTGGCTGGAAGCAGCAGATCATGCATACTGACCCCTGGTTGGCTGGAAGCAGCAAATCATGCATACTGACCCCTGGTTGGCTGGAAGCAGCAGATCATGCATACTGACCCCTGGTTGGCTGGAAGCAGCAGGTCATGCATACTGACCCCTGGTTGGCTGGAAGCAGCAGATCATGCATACTGACCCCTGGTTGGCTGGAAGCAGCAGGTCATGCATACTGACCCCTGGTTGGCTGGAAGCAGCAGATCATGCATACTGACCCCTGGTTGGCTGGAAGCAGCAGGTCATGCATCATGAAGGAGAAAAAAAGATCAAGGTCATTGTGAATAGCGTGTCATGCCTTGCTCCCGCTCTCCCCCTGGCGCTCGAGGGCGGCAGGCTGCCCAGCATTACGCGCTCCTGCTTCCCTCGTCACACGGGTCAGCGATTCATTGGACTCACCTGTGTCATTTCCTCTCCTGTATCGGTCTCTTCCCCAGCTCTGTTCCCCATTTCAGCATTGATTGTCGTTTGTCTTTGTATTACCCGGTTCTGACTCGGTTCCTGTCCTGTTCCATGTCCGTGTAAATTAAATGGTCACCCTCCTCGCTTAGCCGCTTCTCGTCTCCAGTGTCGGTCCTTACAGAGGACCTCCATTAGACTCCTGAAAAGAGATTTAAATACGTCCTGCTCACGTTTCAGCTCCTCCATTTAGGTACAGTCCATATTATGTAAATCTCCTCGCCTGGTCCAAGATTAAGTCTAATGATCAATATACTAATGGCTGCTAGATGATCTCTTACTACATACCCAGGAGAGAGGGCTTGGTAACTGGTGTCTACACCGTATGGCTACAACACCGTATGGCTACAACACCGTATGGCTACAACACTATATGGCTACAACACCTTATATATATGGACTGACAGACACATTCACCTTCCTCACCCTTTTTTTCCCCTCATCTACATAAATCACGTGTATTTATAAAGGCCTTCAAACATCTGCAGCTATCACAAAGTGATAACAGATAGCCAGCCTTAAACCCTAAGACCAAGCAATGTAGAGGCACAGCAGGGAGGTCTTTCAGTGATCTCCCGTTATGATTCACTTTGTCATTGACTTGTGTAAGTTTCCAGGGATAATGCCTAGGCGTTTAGCCTAGTGGGCTAAATCAGTATATTTTTTTTGTGGACAAGCTGAATTCAGTTTGGTAACATTTACATTTTCTCTAAATATCCCCGTTCTGCTGAAATCTCTCTTGGTATCTAATCACGGTTCAGTAGATGGAGTTATGTGACCTTCCATCATGGAAGTCTGGTGTTAGTCTGGTCAGCGGTCCAGACGTAGCTAGGTCTTTTTGGGAACAGGAACTGATTTAGTGGAGCTCTCCTGAGACCTGTGTGGATAATATCGGGAGAGAAAGGTGGAACGACATAATGAAAAAAGCTATTGAACTAGGCCCCACGACACACTGTGTAAGAGCACTCCATCAATCTGAACCCTTTCTTTCTCTTTCCCCCCTCTCTCTCTGTCCGCTGTGACTTTCAGACCTCCTTTCACAACAGCCAGCGTGCAACTCCTCAAAGTGAACAGAGAGAACAAGATAGAGAGAGAAGGAAATAGTGAGAGTTACAGATTTGGAGGTCAAAGGGCATCTTTATAGTTCTCCTTTACTCATCTAATTCTAAATTTATAAGAGGATTAATCTCTAATGGCATATTCAGCACACTCTCCTCTCCTCTCCTCTCCTCTCCTCTCCTCTCCTCTCCTCTCCTCTCCTCTCCTCTCCTCTCCTCTCCTCCCTCCAATCCTCTCCTTCTCTCTCCTCTCCCCTCCTCTCCACTCTTCTCCTCCTCTCTCTCTTCCTCTTCCCAGGACTTCAGATGCAGTCCCTGTTCCTCTCTCTGATGGCTGCATGTTAATAGGAGCTCAAATTGTCCATTTAATTCAGAGGGACGTGTCAGATGCAGTCCCTTACATTTACATGTTAGTCAAATAGCAGATGCTCTTATCCAGAGAGACTGACCCTTCATCAGGACCGTGATAGACTGTATAACAGACTGACCCTTCATCAGGACTGTGATAGACTGTATAACAGACTGACCCTTCATCAGGACTGTGATAGACTGTATAACAGACTGACCCTTCATCAGGACCGTGATAGACTGTATAACAGACTGACCCTTCATCAGGACCGTGATAGACTGTATAACAGACTGACCCTTTATCAGGACCGTGATAGACCGGTACATGGTTGGTACATAATGTGTGTTTAAGTGGTCATAATCTAGTCATATGCCAAGAGACATAAACCCAAACATCTGATATCTGACCCTCACATCTGATATCTGACTCTCATATCTGATATCTGACCCCCACGTCTGTTATCTGACCCTCACATCTGATATCTGACCCTCACATCTGATATCTGACCCTCACATCTGATATCTGACCCTCACATCTGATATCTGACCGTCACATCTAATATCTGACCCTCACATGTGATATATGACCCTGACATCTGATATCTGACCCTCACATCTGATATCTGACCCTCACATCTGATATCTGACCCTCACATCTGATATATGACCCTCACATCTGATATCTGACCCTCACATCTGATATCTGACCCTCACATATGATATCTGACCCTCACATATGATATCTGACCCTCACATCTGATATCTGACCCTCACATCTGATATCTGACCCTCACATCTGATATATGACCCTCACATCTGATATCTGACCCTCACATCTGATATCTGACCCTCACATATGATATCTGACCCTCACATATGATATCTGACCCTCACATCTGATATCTGACCCTCACATCTGATATCTGACCCGCACATCTGATATATGACCCTCACATCTGATATCTGACCCTCACATCTGATATCTGGCACATCTAATATCTGACCCTCACATCTGATATACGACCCTCACATCTGATATCTGACCCTCACATCTGATATATGACCCTCACATCTGATATCTGACCCTCACATCTGATATCTGACCCTCACATCTGATATATGACCCTCACATCTGATATCTGACCCTCACATCTGATATCTGACCCTCACATCTGATGTCTGACCCTCACATCTGATATCTGACCCTCACATCTGATATATGACCCTCACATCTGATATCTGACCATCACATCACATACAATGTTTTAAGTAATATAAACACTCCGTCTGGCTCAAACACACGTTTGTCTCAAATCAAAGTTGATTGATGGCAGTTTACAGTTTAGCAGGTTGTTGTAGCATTGCAGTATATAATGCTGAGGAGGATACCAGCTACTACAAATACAGTAGCATTTCAAACCATGTAAAATGTAAAAGAAAATATAGACAAGAACTCAAGAACGGTGTGACGAATCTGATTTAACAACCCGTATAGCACTGTAGCAGTAATTACATGCTAACTAGATATCTCTACGCCGGGGGAATTTACACCAGATAATAGATATAGTACAAACAGCTATGTCAATAATCCAGTACAGAGAGACATATGCGGTGTGTATGAACAGTGTAACTTAAATCAAACGTAAAGCTGTAGAATATTATGATGAGCTATGTCAGGGATACAGTATTGAAATACACCGCTGGGAAACGGGACTTGACTAGTGGTTCGATGTCTCTATAGCATGGGACAGCGGTGTGTGTGTGTGTGTGTGTGTGTGTGTGTGTGTGTGTGTGTGTGTGTGTGTGTTGTGTGAGTGTGTGTGTGTGTGTTGTGTGAGTGAGTGTGCATGACCTGATAAATGGCTAGTGATGGCTGTTCAACAGTCTGATGGTGATAGAAGCTGTTCAACAGTCTGATGGTGATAGAAGCTGTTCAACAGTCTGATGGTGATAGAAGCTGTTCAACAGTCTGATGGTGATAGAAGCTGTTCTACAGTCTGATGGTGATAGAAGCTGTTCAACAGTCTGATGGTAATAGAAGCTGTTCAACAGTCTGATGGTAATAGAAGCTGTTCAACAGTCTGATGGTAATAGAAGCTGTTTAACAGTCTGATGGTCTGGTGATAGAAGCTGTTCAACAGTCTGATGGTATGGTAGTAGAAGCTGTTCTACAGTCTGATGGTGATAGAAGATGTTCAACAGTCTGATGGTAATAGAAGCTGTTCAACAGTCTGATGGTGATAGAAGCTGTTCAACAGTCTGATGGTCTGGTGATAGAAGCTGTTCAACAGTCTGATGGTAATAGGAGCTGTTCAACAGTCTGATGGTGATAGAAGCTGTTCAACAGTCAGATGGTCTGATATTAGAAGCTGTTCAACAGTCTGATGGTGATAGAAGCTGTTCAACAGTCTGATGGTAATAGAAGCTGTTCAACAGTCTGATGGTGATAGAAGCTGTTCAACAGTCTGATGGTTATAGAAGCTGTTCAACAGTCTGATGGTCTGGTGATAGAAGCTGTTCAACAGTCTGATGGTGATAGAAGCTGTTCAACAGTCTGATGGTGATAGAAGCTGTTCAACAGTCTGATGGTCTGGTGATAGAAGCTGTTCAACAGTCTGATGGTGACAGAAGCTGTTCAACAGTCTGATGGTGACAGAAGCTGTTCAACAGTCTGATGATGATAGAAGCTGTTCAACAGTCTGATGGTGATAGAAGCTGTTCAACAGTCTGATGGTGATAGAAGCTGTTCAACAGTCTGATGGTGATAGAAGCTGTTCAACAGTCTGATGGTGATAGAAGCTGTTCAACAGTCTGATGATGATAGAAGCTGTTCAACAGTGTGATGGCGATAGAAGCTGTTGAACAGTCTGATGGTGATAGAAGCTGTTCAACATACTGATGGTGATAGAAGCTGTTCAACATACTGATGGTGATAGAAGCTGTTCAACAGTCTGATGCTGATAGAAGCTGTTCAACAGTCTGGTGGTGATAGAAGCTGTTCAACAGTCTGGTGGTGATAGAAGCTGTTCAACAGTCTGATGGTCTGGTAATAGAAGCTGTTCAACAGTCTGATGGTCTGGTGATAGAAGCTGTTCAACAGTCTGATGGTGATAGAAGCTGTTCAACAGTCTGATGGTGATAGAAGCTGTTCAACAGTCTGATGGTGATATAAGCTGTTCAACAGTCTGATGGTCTGGTGATAGAAGCTGTTCAACAGTCTGATGGTGATAGAAGCTGTTCAACAGTCTGATGGTCTGGTAATAGGAGCTGTTCAACAGTCTGATGGTCTGGTAGTAGAAGCTGTTCAACAGTCTGATGTTGATAGAAGCTGTTCAACAGTCTGATGGTGATAGAAGCTGTTCTACAGTCTGATGGTGATAGAAGCTGTTCAACAGTCTGATGGTCTGGTAATAGAAGCTGTTCAACAGTCTGATGTTGATAGAAGCTGTTCAACAGTCTGATGGTGATAGAAGCTGTTCAACAGTCTGATGGTCTGGTGATAGAAGCTGTTCAACAGTCTGATGGTAATAGAAGCTGTTCAACAGTCTGATGGTGATAGAAGCTGTTCTACAGTCTGATGGTGATAGAAGCTGTTCAACAGTCTGATGGTGATATAAGCTGTTCAACAGTCTGATGGTGATAGAAGCTGTTCAACAGTCTGATGGTGATAGAAGCTGTTCAACAGTCTGATGGTGATAGAAGCTGTTCAACAGTCAGATGGTAATAGAAGCTGTTCAACAGTCAGATGGTGATAGAAGTTGTTCAACATTCAGATGGTCTGATATTAGAAGCTGTTCAACAGTCTGATGGTAATAGAAGCTGTTCAACAGTCTGATGGTGATAGAAGCTGTTCAACAGTCTGATGGTGATAGAAGCTGTTCAACAGTCTGATGGTCTGGTAATAGGAGCTGTTCAACAGTCTGATGTTGATAGAAGCTGTTCAACAGTCTGATGGTGATAGAAGCTGTTCTACAGTCTGATGGTGATAGAAGCTGTTCAACAGTCTGATGGTGATAGAAGCTGTTCAACAGTCTGATGGTCTGGTGATAGAAGCTGTTCAACAGTCAGATGGTAATAGAAGCTGTTCAACAGTCAGATGGTGATAGAAGTTGTTCAACATTCAGATGGTCTGATATTAGAAGCTGTTCAACAGTCTGATGGTAATAGAAGCTGTTCAACAGTCTGATGGTGATAGAAGCTGTTCAACAGTCTGATGGTGATAGAAGCTGTTCAACAGTCTGATGGTCTGGTAATAGGAGCTGTTCAACAGTCTGATGGTGTGGTAGTAGAAGCTGTTCAACAGTCTGATGTTGATAGAAGCTGTTCAACAGTCTGATGGTGATAGAAGCTGTTCTACAGTCTGATGGTGATAGAAGCTGTTCAACAGTCTGATGGTGATAGAAGCTGTTCAACAGTCTGATGGTGATAGAAGCTGTTCAACAGTCTGATTGTGATAGAAGCTGTTCAACAGTCTGATGGTAATAGAAGCTGTTCAACAGTCTGATGCTAATAGAAGCTGTTCAACAGTCTGATGGTGATAGAAGCTGTTCAACAGTCTGATGGTCTGGTGATAGAAGCTTGTCAACAGTCTGATGGTGATAGAAGCTGTTCAACAGTCTGATGGTAATAGAAGCTGTTCAACAGTCTGATGGTGATAGAAGCTGTTCAACAGTCTGATGGTGATAGAAGCTGTTCAACAGTCTGATGGTGATAGAAGCTGTTCAAAAGTCTGATGGTGATAGAAGCTGTTCAACAGTCTGATGGTCTGGTGATAGAAGCTGTTCAACAGTCTGATGGTGATAGAAGCTGTTCAACAGTCTGATGGTGATAGAAGCTGTTCAACAGTCTGATGCTAATAGAAGCTGTGCAACAGTCTGCTGGTGATAGAAGCTGTTCAACAGTCTGATGGTCTGGTGATAGAAGCTTGTCAACAGTCTGATGGTGATAGAAGCTGTTCAACAGTCTGATGGTGATAGAAGCTGTTCAACAGTCTGATGGTGATAGAAGCTGTTCAACAGTCTGATGGTCTGGTGATAGAAGCTGTTCAACAGTCTGATGGTGATAGAAGCTGTTCAACAGTCTGATGGTAATAGAAGCTGTTCAACAGTCTGATGGTGATAGAAGCTGTTCAACAGTCTGATGGTCTGGTGATAGAAGATGTTCAACAGTCAGATGGTAAGAGAACCTGTTCAACAGTCAGATTGTGATAGAAGCTGTTCAACAGTCAGATGGTAATAGAAGCTGTTCAACAGTCTGATGGTGATAGAAGCTGTTCAACAGTCTGATGGTGATAGAAGCTGTTCAACAGTCTGATGGTGATATAAGCTGTTCAACAGTCTGATGGTCTGGTGATAGAAGCTGTTCAACAGTCTGATGGTGATAGAAGCTGTTCAACAGTCTGATGGTGATAGAAGCTGTTCAACAGTCTGATGGTGATAGAAGCTGTTCTACAGTCTGATGGTGATAGAAGCTGTTCAACAGTCTGATGGTGATAGAAGCTGTTCAACAGTCTGATGGTGATAGAAGCTGTTCAACAGTCTGATGGTGATATAAGCTGTTCAACAGTCTGATGGTCTGGTGATAGAAGCTGTTCAACAGTCTGATGGTGATAGAAGCTGTTCAACAGTCTGATGGTAATAGAAGCTGTTCAACAGTCTGATGGTGATAGAAGCTGTTCAACAGTCTGATGGTGATAGAAGCTGTTCAACAGTCTGATGGTGATATAAGCTGTTCAACAGTCTGATGGTCTGGTGATAGAAGCTGTTCAACAGTCTGATGGTGATAGAAGCTGTTCAACAGTCTGATGGTGATAGAAGCTGTTCAACAGTCTGATGGTGATAGAAGCTGTTCTACAGTCTGATGGTGATAGAAGCTGTTCAACAGTCTGATGTTAATAGAAGCTGTTCAACAGTCTGATGGTGATAGAAGCTGTTCAACAGTCTGATGGTGATAGAAGCTGTTCAACAGTCAGATGGTAATAGAAGCTGTTCAACAGTCTGATGGTTATAGAAGCTGTTCAACAGTCTGATGGTAATAGAAGCTGTTCAACAGTCAGATGGTGATAGAAGCTGTTCAACAGTCAGATGGTCTGATATTAGAAGCTGTTCATCAGTCTGATGGTAATAGAAGCTGTTCAACAGTCTGATGGTGATAGAAGCTGTTCAACAGTCTGATGGTGATAGAAGCTGTTCAACAGTCTGATGGTGATAGAAGCTGTTCAACAGTCTGATGGTGATAGAAGCTGTTCAACAGTCTGATGGTGATAGAAGCTGTTCAACAGTCTGATGGTGATAGAAGCTGTTCAACAGTCTGATGGTGATAGAAGCTGTTCAACAGTCTGATGGTGATAGAAGCTGTTCAACAGTCTGATGGTGATAGAAGCTGTTCAACAGTGTGATGGTAATAGAAGCTGTTCAACAGTCTGATGGTGATAGAAGCTGTTCAACAGTCTGATGGTAATAGAATCTGTTTAACAGTCTGATGGTAATAGAATCTGTTTAACAGTCTGATGGTGATAGAAGCTGTTCAACAGTCTGATGGTGATAGAAGCTGTTCAACAGTGTGATGGTAATAGAATCTGTTCAACAGTCTGATGGTGATAGAAGCTGTTCAACAGTCTGATGGTGATAGAAGCTGTTTAACCTCTGGGATATGTGGGACGCTAGCACCTGTCCATAAACCAGGGAAAATGCAGAGTGCCAAATTCAATTGAATTACTATAAAAATCAAACTTTCATTAAATCACACATGCAAGATAGCAAATTAAAGCTACACATGTTGTGAATCCAGCCAACGTGTCCGATTTCCAAAAAGGCTTTTTGGAGAAAGCAAACGATGCTATTATCTGAGGATAGCACCTCCGAAAACAAAGAGAGAAACCATATTTCAACCCTGCAGGCGCGTCACAAAACGCAGAAATAAAATATAATTCATGCTTTACCTTTGACGAGCTTCTTTTGTTGGTACTCCAATATGTCCCATAAACATCACCAATGGTCCTTTTGTTCGATTAATTCCGTCAATATATATCCAAAATGTCCATTTATTTGGCGCGTTTGATCCAGAAAAAAATTGGTTCTAACTTGCGCAACTTGACTAGAAAATATCTCAAAAGTTACCTGTAAACTTTGCCAAAACATTTCAAACTACTTTTGTATTACAACTTTAGATATGTTTTTACGTAAATAATCGATAAAATTGAAGACGGGATGATCTGTGTTCAATACAGGAGGAAAACAAACTGTAGCTAGCTTTCTGGTCAAGCGCCTCTATCTAACAGTACACTACAAGTGACCCTTGTTCAAGATGGCCGTACTTCTTCATTGCACAAAGGAATAACCTCAACCAATTTCTAAACACTGTTGAGATCCAGTGGAAGCGATAGGAACTGCAAGAAGGTCCCTTAAAAAACTGGATTCCCAACGAAACCCATTGAAAAGAAAGTGACCTCAAAAAACAAAATCTGAATGGTTTGTCCTCGGGGTTTTGGCTGCTACATAAGTTCTGTTATACTCACAGACATGATTCAAACCGTTTTAGAAACTTCAGAGTGTTTTCTATCCAAATCTACTAATAATATGCATATCTTATCTTCTGGGGATGAGTAGCAGGCAGTTGAATTTGGGCATGCATTTCATCTGGACGTGAAAATACTGCCCCCTGTCACCAAGATGTTAACAGTCTTACACTCCTTCAAACACATACACATTATCTGTGCTGTTTTTCAACCATCGTAAATCACAGCTAATGTCATATGACAAGGTGTCACATTTCCACACCACTCCCATCCATCCATCCCTTCATCCATCCATCCATCCCTCCATCCTTGCATCCTTCATTCCCTCCATCCCTCCTCTCCTCCATCAGTCCCTCCATCCCTCCATCCCTCCTCTCCTCCATGACATCCATCCATCCCTTCATCCATCCATCCCTCCATCCCTTCATCCATCATCCCTCCATCCCTTCATCCATCCATCAATCCATCCTCCCTCTCCTCCATCTATTCATTCATTCATTCATCCATCCATCCATCCATCCATCCATCCCTTCATCCAGCCATCCTTCCAACCCTCCATCCCTCCTCTCCTCCATCCATCCATCCCTCCTCTCCTCCATCCCTCCATCCCTTCATCCATCCATCCCTTCATCCATCCATCCCTCCATCCCTTCATCCATCCTCTCATCCATCCCTCCATCCCCTCTCTCCTCCATCCCTCCATCCCTCCATCCCCCCTCTCCTCCATCCCTCCATCCATTCATCCCTGCATCGCTCCATCTCTCCATTCCTCCAATCAGATGAATAAATAAATAATGTTGGCATGTGAAAAAGGAAGGAAAGTAATTTCAGTAAAAGGCAGAGACGTACAGTAAAATGTTGATTGATTTGCTGTTGAGAATTAATCTACGCTTTCTCACCATGCATTGTTCTATGGCTGGATGTGAGCCATTCCCTCATGTTTAAGCCCAGCAGTTAGGTAGGGAATGCCTGATGAGGTAAAGTAGATCACTGAGAGTTTAAACTTTGAACAATGAGTTACACCGTATATCTGTCCCTTTGTAATCATGTCTGGTCAAGGACTGGGTCTGTCACTCAGGTTGTCAGCTTTGCTTAGTGTTGAGTGTATTCATGCATGTGACAATGGTCAATAGTTGACTACTGTTTCAAGTCAAGAGAAACCAGTTCATATCCATTCGATTACTTATATAATCTAGGGGGAAGTGAAATTATTATTACTTTTTTAAAAATCACATAGTGTTTCCACAACATCATCTTTATAAAAAGAGCTGAGATAATATAATAATAATAATAATAATAATAATAATAATAATAATAATAATAATGTCAAACAAGTAGGCAACTTTGACATTCCATCATCTGTGACACTGTGTTCAGGGTGAGGGAATGGGTCACTGTGTTCAGGGTGAGGGAATGGGTCACTGTGTTCAGGGTGAGGTAATGGGTCACTGTGTTCAGGGTGAGGGAATGGGTCACTGTGTTCAGGGTGAGGGAATGGGTCACTGTGTTCAGGGTGAGGGAATGGGTCACTGTGTTCAGGGTGAGGGAATGGGTCACTGTGTTCAGGGTGAGGTAATGGGCCACTGTGTTCAGGGTGAGGGAATGGGTCACTGTGTTCAGGGTGAGGGAATGGGTCACTGTGTTCAGGGTGAGGGAATGGGTCACTGTGTTCAGGGTGAGGTAATGGGTCACTGTGTTAAGGGTGAGGTAATGGGTCACTGTGTTCAGGGTGAGGGAATGGGTCACTGTGTTCAGGGTGAGGGAATGGGTCACTGTGTTCAGGGTGAGGGAATGGGTCACTGTGTTCAGGGTGAGGGAATGGGTCACTGTGTTCAGGGTGAGGGAATGGGTCACTGGGTTCAGGGTGAGGTAATGGGCCACTCTGTTCAGGGTGAGGGAATGGGTCACTGTGTTCAGGGTGAGGGAATGGGTCACTGTGTTCAGGGTGAGGGAATGGGTCACTGTGTTCAGGGTGAGGGAATGGGTCACTGTGTTCAGGGTGAGGGAATGGGTCACTGTGTTCAGGGTGAGGGAATGGGTCACAGTGTTCAGGGTGAGGGAATGGGTCACTGTGTTCAGGGTGAGGGAATGGGTCACTGTGTTCAGGGTGAGGGAATGGGTAACTGTGTTCAGGGTGAGGGAATGGATCACTGTGTTCAGGGTGAGGGAATGGGTCACTGTGTTCAGGGTGAGGGAATGGGTCACTGTGTTCAGGGTGAGGGAATGGGTCACTGTGTTCAGGGTGAGGGAATGGGTCACTGTGTTCAGGGTGAGGGAATGGGTCACTGTGTTCAGGGTGAGGGTATTGGTCACTGTGTTCAGGGTGAGGGAATGGGTCACTGTGTTCAGGGTGAGGGAATGGGTCACTGTGTTCAGGGTGAGGGAATGGGTCACTGTGTTCAGGGTGAGGGAATGGGTCACTGTGTTCAGGGTGAGGGAATGGGCCACTGTGTTCAGGGTGAGGTAATGGGTCACTGTGTTCCGGGTGAGGGAATGGGTCACTGTGTTCAGGGTGAGGGAATGGGCCACTGTGTTCAGGGTGAGGGAATGGGTCACTGTGTTCAGGGTGAGGGAATGGGTCACTGTGTTCAGGGTGAGGGAATGGGTCACTGTGTTCAGGGTGAGGGAATGGGTCACTGTCTTCAGGGTGAGGGAATGGGTCACTGTGTTCAGGGTGAGGGAATGGGTCACTGTGTTCAGGTTGAGGTAATGTGTCACTGTATTCAGGGTGAGGGAATGGGTCACTGTGTTCAGGGTGAGGGAATGGGTCACTGTGTTCAGGGTGAGGGAATGGGTCACTGTGTTCAGGGTGAGGGAATGGGTCACTGTGTTCAGGGTGAGGGAATGGGTCACTGTGTTCAGGGTGAGGTAATGGGTCACTGTGTTCAGGGTGAGGGAATGGGTCACTGTGTTCAGGGTGAGGGAATGGGTCACTGTGTTCAGGGTGAGGGAATGGGTCACTGTGTTCAGGGTGAGGGAATGGGCAACTGTGTTCAGGGTGAGGGAATGGGTCACTGTGTTCAGGGTGAGGGAATGGGTCACTGTGTTCAGGGTGAGGTAATGGGTCACTGTGTTCAGGGTGAGGGAATGGGTCACTGTGTTCAGGGTGAGGTAATGGGTCACTGTGTTCAGGGTGAGGGAATGGGTCACTGTGTTCAGGGTGAGGTAATGGGTCACTGTGTTCAGGGTGAGGTATTGGGTCACTGTGTTCAGGGTGAGGGAATGGGTCACTGTGTTCAGGGTGAGGGACCCATTCCCTCACCCTGAACACAGTGACTGGTACTCTGTGTAAATTACCAAGTTATCGTTACTCATTATCTATATATCTGTCTGTCTGTCTGTCTGTCTGTCTGTATGTCTGTCTGTCTGTCTGTCTGTCTTTCTTTCTCTCTCTTTTTCGCTCAGAAACGTCTGTTTTTTGTTTTCGGCTTTTTGCAACAGTAAGCCAGGCTCAATTTAAAAGTAGAGGCTTTTGTCTTCCTAAAAATACCAGCTAATTCAAACCCTGGGCTTTGGAATGTCTGCATAAATCTTTACAGGTTTATACTTACACACACACACACACACTAACACACACACACACACACACACACACACACACACATATATATATATATACATACACCAAGCTCTGAAGGGCAATCTGTACCAGTTAGATATCTCAGTCAGACTCAGTACACCACCACTTTTTGTAGTTATGAAAAACCTTACACAGCTTTAGCCCACGGCGTGGAAACTGGTGCTGCATGTAAAGTAGGCCTGGTATTAAAACCAAAATACTTTGTTTTAATATTTATTTTATTTTCACTTCTGTTCTTCCTTACCTTTTTTTTCTCGTTTTTCATTTCAGTATTTTTAATGACGGGTGGGTGGTGGATTCCCATAATGCAATATTTTGGAGGAGGAGGTTGATGGGTTGCTACGCCAGTCGGGGAAATCTAATTTACAGGATGGAGATTGTGTGTGAGAGCACGTGTGTGTGTGTGCGTTTGTTTGTGTGTTTCTGTATCCTGTAAAGAGAGTGTTTATTCACTGTGAATGTCATTGCATTCACAGGCTTATTTTACAGTAGAGTACTTAATCAGATCCTATATACTGTAGTCTCAACGGTAGAGTACTTAATCAGATCATATATACTGTAGTCTCAACAGTAGAGTACTTAATCAGATCCTATATACTGTAGTCTCTACAGTAGAGTACTTAATCAGATCATATATACTGTATTCTCTACAGTAGAGTACTTAATCAGATCCTATATACTGTAGTCTCTACAGTAGAGTACTTAATCAGATCATATATACTGTAGTCTCTACAGTAGAGTACTTAATCAGATCCTATATACTGTAGTCTCTACAGTAGAGTACTTAATCAGATTCTATATTATGTAGTCTCTACAGTAGAGTACTTAATCAGATCCTATATACTGTAGTCTCTACAGTAGAGTACTTAATCAGATCCTATATACTGTAGTCTCTACAGTAGAGTACTTAATCAGATCCTATATACTGTAGTCTCTACAGTAGAGTACTTAATCAGATCCTATATACTGTAGTCTCTACAGTAGAGTACTTCATCAGATCCTATATTCTGTAGTCTCTACAGTAGAGTACTTAATCTGATCCTATATTCTGTAGTCTCTACAGTAGAGTACTTAATCAGATCCTATATACTGTAGTCTCTACAGTAGAGTATTTAATCAGATCCTATATTCTGTAGTCTCTACAGTAGAGTACTTAATCAGATCCTATATACTGTAGTCTCTACAGTAGAGTACTTAATCAGATCCTATATTATGTAGTCTCTACATTAGAGTACTTAATCAGATCCTATATACTGTAGTCTCTACAGTAGAGTACTTAATCAGATCCTATATTCTGTAGTCTCTACAGTAGAGTACTTAATCAGATCCTATATACTGTAGTCTCTACAGTAGAGTACTTAATCAGATACTATATTCTGTAGTCTCTACAGTCGAGTACTTAATCAGATCCTATATACTGTAGTCTCTACAGTAGAGTACTTAATCAGATCCTATATACTGTAGTCTCTACAGTAGAGTATTTAATCAGATCCTATATACTGTAGTCTCTACAGTAGAGTACTTAATCAGATCATATATACTGTAGTCTCTACAGTAGAGTACTTAATCAGATCCTATATTCTGTAGTCTCTACAGTAGAGTATTTAATCAGATCATATATACTGTAGTCTCTACAGTAGAGTATTTAATCAGATCCTATATTATGTAGTCTCTACAGTAGAGTATTTAATCAGATCCTATATACTGTAGTCTCTACAGTAGAGTATTTAATCAGATCCTATATTATGTAGTCTCTACAGTAGAGTATTTAATCAGATCCTATATTATGTAGTCTCTACAGTAGAGTATTTAATCAGATCCTATATTATGTAGTCTCTACAGTAGAGTACTTAATCAGATCCTATATACTGTAGTCTCTACAGTAGAGTACTTAATCAGATCCTATATACTGTAGTCTCTACAGTAGAGTATTTAATCAGATCCTATATACTGTAGTCTCTACAGTAGAGTACTTAATCAGATCATATATACTGTAGTCTCTACAGTAGAGTACTTAATCAGATCCTATATTCTGTGGTCTCTACAGTAGAGTATTTAATCAGATCATATATACTGTAGTCTCTACAGTAGAGTATTTAATCAGATCCTATATTATGTAGTCTCTACAGTAGAGTATTTAATCAGATCCTATATACTGTAGTCTCTACAGTAGAGTATTTAATCAGATCCTATATACTGTAGTCTCTACAGTAGAGTACTTAATCAGATCATATATACTGTAGTCTCTACAGTAGAGTACTTAATCAGATCCTATATACTGTAGTCTCTACAGTAGAGTACTTAATCAGATTCTATATTATGTAGTCTCTACAGTAGAGTACTTAATCAGATCCTATATACTGTAGTCTCTACAGTAGAGTACTTAATCAGATCCTATATACTGTAGTCTCTACAGTAGAGTACTTAATCAGATCCTATATACTGTAGTCTCTACAGTAGAGTACTTAATCAGATCCTATATACTGTAGTCTCTACAGTAGAGTACTTCATCAGATCCTATATTCTGTAGTCTCTACAGTAGAGTACTTAATCTGATCCTATATTCTGTAGTCTCTACAGTAGAGTACTTAATCAGATCCTATATACTGTAGTCTCTACAGTAGAGTATTTAATCAGATCCTATATTCTGTAGTCTCTACAGTAGAGTACTTAATCAGATCCTATATACTGTAGTCTCTACAGTAGAGTACTTAATCAGATCCTATATTATGTAGTCTCTACATTAGAGTACTTAATCAGATCCTATATACTGTAGTCTCTACAGTAGAGTACTTAATCAGATCCTATATTCTGTAGTCTCTACAGTAGAGTACTTAATCAGATCCTATATACTGTAGTCTCTACAGTAGAGTACTTAATCAGATCCTATATTCTGTAGTCTCTACAGTCGAGTACTTAATCAGATCCTATATACTGTAGTCTCTACAGTAGAGTACTTAATCAGATCCTATATACTGTAGTCTCTACAGTAGAGTATTTAATCAGATCCTATATACTGTAGTCTCTACAGTAGAGTACTTAATCAGATCATATATACTGTAGTCTCTACAGTAGAGTACTTAATCAGATCCTATATTCTGTAGTCTCTACAGTAGAGTATTTAATCAGATCATATATACTGTAGTCTCTACAGTAGAGTATTTAATCAGATCCTATATTATGTAGTCTCTACAGTAGAGTATTTAATCAGATCCTATATACTGTAGTCTCTACAGTAGAGTATTTAATCAGATCCTATATTATGTAGTCTCTACAGTAGAGTATTTAATCAGATCCTATATTATGTAGTCTCTACAGTAGAGTACTTAATCAGATCCTATATTATGTAGTCTCTACAGTAGAGTACTTAATCAGATCCTATATACTGTAGTCTCTACAGTAGAGTACTTAATCAGATCCTATATACTGTAGTCTCTACAGTAGAGTATTTAATCAGATCCTATATACTGTAGTCTCTACAGTAGAGTACTTAATCAGATCATATATACTGTAGTCTCTACAGTAGAGTACTTAATCAGATCCTATATTCTGTGGTCTCTACAGTAGAGTATTTAATCAGATCATATATACTGTAGTCTCTACAGTAGAGTATTTAATCAGATCCTATATTATGTAGTCTCTACAGTAGAGTATTTAATCAGATCCTATATACTGTAGTCTCTACAGTAGAGTATTTAATCAGATCCTATATACTGTAGTCTCTACAGTAGAGTATTTAATCAGATCATATATACTGTAGTCTCTACAGTAGAGTACTTAATCAGATCCTATATTCTGTAGTCTCTACAGTAGAGTACTTAATCAGATCCTATATTCTGTAGTCTCTACAGTAGAGTATTTAATCAGATCCTATATACTGTAGTCTCTACAGTAGAGTATTTAATCAGATCCTATATACTGTAGTCTCTACAGTAGAGTATTTAATCAGATCCTATATTATGTAGTCTCTACAGTACAGTACTTAATCAGATCCTATATACTGTAGTCTCTACAGTAGAGTATTTAATCAGATCCTATATTATGTAGTCTCTACAGTAGAGTATTTAATCAGATCATATATACTGTAGTCTCTACAGTAGAGTATTTAATCAGATCCTATATTATGTAGTCTCTACAGTAGAGTACTTCATCAGATCCTATATTCTGTAGTCTCTACAGTAGAGTACTTAATCAGATCCTATATTCTGTAGTCTCTACAGTAGAGTACTTAATCAGATCCTATATTATGTAGTCTCTACAGTAGAGTACTTAATCAGATCATATATACTGTAGTCTCTACAGTAGAGTATTTAATCAGATCCTATATTCTGTAGTCTCTACAGTAGAGTATTTAATCAGATCCTATATTATGTAGTCTCTACAGTAGAGTATTTAATCAGATCCTATATACTGTAGTCTCTACAGTAGAGTATTTAATCAGATCCTATATTATGTAGTCTCTACAGTAGAGTATTTAATCAGATCCTATATTATGTAGTCTCTACAGTAGAGTATTTAATCAGATCCTATATTATGTAGTCTCTACAGTAGAGTACTTAATCAGATCCTATATTATGTAGTCTCTACAGTAGAGTACTTAATCAGATCATATATACTGTAGTCTCTACAGTAGAGTATTTAATCAGATCCTATATTATGTAGTCTCTACAGTAGAGTATTTAATCAGATCATATATACTGTAGTCTCTACAGTAGAGTATTTAATCAGATCCTATATTATGTAGTCTCTACAGTAGAGTATTTAATCAGATCCTATATTATGTAGTCTCTACAGTAGAGTATTTAATCAGATCCTATATTATGTAGTCTCTACAGTAGAGTACTTAATCAGATCCTATATACTGTAGTCTCTACAGTAGAGTATTTAATCAGATCCTATATACTGTAGTCTCTACAGTAGAGTATTTAATCAGATCCTATATTATGTAGTCTCTACAGTAGAGTATTTAATCAGATCCTATATTATGTAGTCTCTACAGTAGAGTATTTAATCAGATCCTATATTATGTAGTCTCTACAGTAGAGTATTTAATCAGATCCTATATTATGTAGTCTCTACAGTAGAGTATTTAATCAGATCCTATATTATGTAGTCTCTACAGTAGAGTATTTAATCAGATCCTATATTATGTAGTCTCTACAGTAGAGTATTTAATCAGATCCTATATTATGTAGTCTCTACAGTAGAGTACTTAATCAGATCCTATATTATGTAGTCTCTACAGTAGAGTATTTAATCAGATCCTATATTATGTAGTCTCTACAGTAGAGTACTTAATCAGATCATATATACTGTAGTCTCTACAGTAGAGTATTTAATCAGATCCTATATTATGTAGTCTCTACAGTAGAGTACTTAATCAGATCCTATATTATGTAGTCTCTACAGTAGAGTATTTAATCAGATCCTATATTATGTAGTCTCTACAGTAGAGTATTTAATCAGATCCTATATTATGTAGTCTCTACAGTAGAGTATTTAATCAGATCCTATATTATGTAGTCTCTACAGTAGAGTACTTAATCAGATCCTATATACTGTAGTCTCTACAGTAGAGTACTTAATCAGATCCTATATACTGTAGTCTCTACAGTAGAGTACTTAATCAGATCCTATATACTGTAGTCTCTACAGTAGAGTACTTCATCAGATCCTATATTCTGTAGTCTCTACAGTAGAGTACTTAATCTGATCCTATATTCTGTAGTCTCTACAGTAGAGTACTTAATCAGATCCTATATACTGTAGTCTCTACAGTAGAGTATTTAATCAGATCCTATATTCTGTAGTCTCTACAGTAGAGTACTTAATCAGATCCTATATACTGTAGTCTCTACAGTAGAGTACTTAATCAGATCCTATATTATGTAGTCTCTACATTAGAGTACTTAATCAGATCCTATATACTGTAGTCTCTACAGTAGAGTACTTAATCAGATCCTATATTCTGTAGTCTCTACAGTAGAGTACTTAATCAGATCCTATATACTGTAGTCTCTACAGTAGAGTACTTAATCAGATCCTATATTCTGTAGTCTCTACAGTCGAGTACTTAATCAGATCCTATATACTGTAGTCTCTACAGTAGAGTACTTAATCAGATCCTATATACTGTAGTCTCTACAGTAGAGTATTTAATCAGATCCTATATACTGTAGTCTCTACAGTAGAGTACTTAATCAGATCATATATACTGTAGTCTCTACAGTAGAGTACTTAATCAGATCCTATATTCTGTAGTCTCTACAGTAGAGTATTTAATCAGATCATATATACTGTAGTCTCTACAGTAGAGTATTTAATCAGATCCTATATTATGTAGTCTCTACAGTAGAGTATTTAATCAGATCCTATATACTGTAGTCTCTACAGTAGAGTATTTAATCAGATCCTATATTATGTAGTCTCTACAGTAGAGTATTTAATCAGATCCTATATTATGTAGTCTCTACAGTAGAGTACTTAATCAGATCCTATATTATGTAGTCTCTACAGTAGAGTACTTAATCAGATCCTATATACTGTAGTCTCTACAGTAGAGTACTTAATCAGATCCTATATACTGTAGTCTCTACAGTAGAGTATTTAATCAGATCCTATATACTGTAGTCTCTACAGTAGAGTACTTAATCAGATCATATATACTGTAGTCTCTACAGTAGAGTACTTAATCAGATCCTATATTCTGTGGTCTCTACAGTAGAGTATTTAATCAGATCATATATACTGTAGTCTCTACAGTAGAGTATTTAATCAGATCCTATATTATGTAGTCTCTACAGTAGAGTATTTAATCAGATCCTATATACTGTAGTCTCTACAGTAGAGTATTTAATCAGATCCTATATACTGTAGTCTCTACAGTAGAGTATTTAATCAGATCATATATACTGTAGTCTCTACAGTAGAGTACTTAATCAGATCCTATATTCTGTAGTCTCTACAGTAGAGTACTTAATCAGATCCTATATTCTGTAGTCTCTACAGTAGAGTATTTAATCAGATCCTATATACTGTAGTCTCTACAGTAGAGTATTTAATCAGATCCTATATACTGTAGTCTCTACAGTAGAGTATTTAATCAGATCCTATATTATGTAGTCTCTACAGTACAGTACTTAATCAGATCCTATATACTGTAGTCTCTACAGTAGAGTATTTAATCAGATCCTATATTATGTAGTCTCTACAGTAGAGTATTTAATCAGATCATATATACTGTAGTCTCTACAGTAGAGTATTTAATCAGATCCTATATTATGTAGTCTCTACAGTAGAGTACTTCATCAGATCCTATATTCTGTAGTCTCTACAGTAGAGTACTTAATCAGATCCTATATTCTGTAGTCTCTACAGTAGAGTACTTAATCAGATCCTATATTATGTAGTCTCTACAGTAGAGTACTTAATCAGATCATATATACTGTAGTCTCTACAGTAGAGTATTTAATCAGATCCTATATTCTGTAGTCTCTACAGTAGAGTATTTAATCAGATCCTATATTATGTAGTCTCTACAGTAGAGTATTTAATCAGATCCTATATACTGTAGTCTCTACAGTAGAGTATTTAATCAGATCCTATATTATGTAGTCTCTACAGTAGAGTATTTAATCAGATCCTATATTATGTAGTCTCTACAGTAGAGTATTTAATCAGATCCTATATTATGTAGTCTCTACAGTAGAGTACTTAATCAGATCCTATATTATGTAGTCTCTACAGTAGAGTACTTAATCAGATCATATATACTGTAGTCTCTACAGTAGAGTATTTAATCAGATCCTATATTATGTAGTCTCTACAGTAGAGTATTTAATCAGATCATATATACTGTAGTCTCTACAGTAGAGTATTTAATCAGATCCTATATTATGTAGTCTCTACAGTAGAGTATTTAATCAGATCCTATATTATGTAGTCTCTACAGTAGAGTATTTAATCAGATCCTATATTATGTAGTCTCTACAGTAGAGTACTTAATCAGATCCTATATACTGTAGTCTCTACAGTAGAGTATTTAATCAGATCCTATATACTGTAGTCTCTACAGTAGAGTATTTAATCAGATCCTATATTATGTAGTCTCTACAGTAGAGTATTTAATCAGATCCTATATTATGTAGTCTCTACAGTAGAGTATTTAATCAGATCCTATATTATGTAGTCTCTACAGTAGAGTATTTAATCAGATCCTATATTATGTAGTCTCTACAGTAGAGTATTTAATCAGATCCTATATTATGTAGTCTCTACAGTAGAGTATTTAATCAGATCCTATATTATGTAGTCTCTACAGTAGAGTATTTAATCAGATCCTATATTATGTAGTCTCTACAGTAGAGTACTTAATCAGATCCTATATTATGTAGTCTCTACAGTAGAGTATTTAATCAGATCCTATATTATGTAGTCTCTACAGTAGAGTACTTAATCAGATCATATATACTGTAGTCTCTACAGTAGAGTATTTAATCAGATCCTATATTATGTAGTCTCTACAGTAGAGTACTTAATCAGATCCTATATTATGTAGTCTCTACAGTAGAGTATTTAATCAGATCCTATATTATGTAGTCTCTACAGTAGAGTATTTAATCAGATCCTATATTATGTAGTCTCTACAGTAGAGTATTTAATCAGATCCTATATTATGTAGTCTCTACAGTAGAGTATTTAATCAGATCCTATATTATGTAGTCTCTACAGTAGAGTATTTAATCAGATCCTATATTCTGTAGTCTCTACAGTAGAGTATTTAATCAGATCCTATATTATGTAGTCTCTACAGTAGAGTATTTAATCAGATCCTATATTATGTAGTCTCTACAGTAGAGTACTTAATCAGATCCTATATTATGTAGTCTCTACAGTAGAGTATTTAATCAGATCCTATATTATGTAGTCTCTACAGTAGAGTATTTAATCAGATCCTATATTATGTAGTCTCTACAGTAGAGTATTTAATCAGATCCTATATTATGTAGTCTCTACAGTAGAGTATTTAATCAGATCCTATATTATGTAGTCTCTACAGTAGAGTACTTAATCAGATCATATATACTGTAGTCTCTACAGTAGAGTACTTAATCAGATTCTATATTATGTAGTCTCTACAGTAGAGTATTTAATCAGATCCTATATTATGTAGTCTCTACAGTAGAGTACTTAATCAGATCCTATATTATGTAGTCTCTACAGTAGAGTATTTAATCAGATCCTATATTATGTAGTCTCTACAGTAGAGTATTTAATCAGATCCTATATTATGTAGTCTCTACAGTAGAGTATTTAATCAGATCCTATATTCTGTAGTCTCTACAGTAGAGTATTTAATCAGATCCTATATTATGTAGTCTCTACAGTAGAGTACTTAATCAGATCCTATATTATGTAGTCTCTACAGTAGAGTACTTAATCAGATCCTATATTATGTAGTCTCTACAGTAGAGTATTTAATCAGATCCTATATTATGTAGTCTCTACAGTAGAGTATTTAATCAGATCCTATATTATGTAGTCTCTACAGTAGAGTATTTAATCAGATCATATATACTGTAGTCTCTACAGTAGAGTACTTAATCAGATCCTATATTCTGTAGTCTCTACAGTAGAGTACTTAATCAGATCCTATATTCTGTAGTCTCTACAGTAGAGTATTTAATCAGATCCTATATACTGTAGTCTCTACAGTAGAGTATTTAATCAGATCCTATATACTGTAGTCTCTACAGTAGAGTATTTAATCAGATCCTATATTATGTAGTCTCTACAGTACAGTACTTAATCAGATCCTATATACTGTAGTCTCTACAGTAGAGTATTTAATCAGATCCTATATTATGTAGTCTCTACAGTAGAGTATTTAATCAGATCATATATACTGTAGTCTCTACAGTAGAGTATTTAATCAGATCCTATATTATGTAGTCTCTACAGTAGAGTACTTCATCAGATCCTATATTCTGTAGTCTCTACAGTAGAGTACTTAATCAGATCCTATATTCTGTAGTCTCTACAGTAGAGTACTTAATCAGATCCTATATTATGTAGTCTCTACAGTAGAGTACTTAATCAGATCATATATACTGTAGTCTCTACAGTAGAGTATTTAATCAGATCCTATATTCTGTAGTCTCTACAGTAGAGTATTTAATCAGATCCTATATTATGTAGTCTCTACAGTAGAGTATTTAATCAGATCCTATATACTGTAGTCTCTACAGTAGAGTATTTAATCAGATCCTATATTATGTAGTCTCTACAGTAGAGTATTTAATCAGATCCTATATTATGTAGTCTCTACAGTAGAGTATTTAATCAGATCCTATATTATGTAGTCTCTACAGTAGAGTACTTAATCAGATCCTATATTATGTAGTCTCTACAGTAGAGTACTTAATCAGATCATATATACTGTAGTCTCTACAGTAGAGTATTTAATCAGATCCTATATTATGTAGTCTCTACAGTAGAGTATTTAATCAGATCATATATACTGTAGTCTCTACAGTAGAGTATTTAATCAGATCCTATATTATGTAGTCTCTACAGTAGAGTATTTAATCAGATCCTATATTATGTAGTCTCTACAGTAGAGTATTTAATCAGATCCTATATTATGTAGTCTCTACAGTAGAGTACTTAATCAGATCCTATATACTGTAGTCTCTACAGTAGAGTATTTAATCAGATCCTATATACTGTAGTCTCTACAGTAGAGTATTTAATCAGATCCTATATTATGTAGTCTCTACAGTAGAGTATTTAATCAGATCCTATATTATGTAGTCTCTACAGTAGAGTATTTAATCAGATCCTATATTATGTAGTCTCTACAGTAGAGTATTTAATCAGATCCTATATTATGTAGTCTCTACAGTAGAGTATTTAATCAGATCCTATATTATGTAGTCTCTACAGTAGAGTATTTAATCAGATCCTATATTATGTAGTCTCTACAGTAGAGTATTTAATCAGATCCTATATTATGTAGTCTCTACAGTAGAGTACTTAATCAGATCCTATATTATGTAGTCTCTACAGTAGAGTATTTAATCAGATCCTATATTATGTAGTCTCTACAGTAGAGTATTTAATCAGATCCTATATATACTGTAGTCTCTACAGTAGAGTATTTAATCAGATCCTATATTATGTAGTCTCTACAGTAGAGTACTTAATCAGATCCTATATTATGTAGTCTCTACAGTAGAGTATTTAATCAGATCCTATATTATGTAGTCTCTACAGTAGAGTATTTAATCAGATCCTATATTATGTAGTCTCTACAGTAGAGTATTTAATCAGATCCTATATTATGTAGTCTCTACAGTAGAGTATTTAATCAGATCCTATATTATGTAGTCTCTACAGTAGAGTATTTAATCAGATCCTATATTATGTAGTCTCTACAGTAGAGTATTTAATCAGATCCTATATTATGTAGTCTCTACAGTAGAGTATTTAATCAGATCCTATATTAT
>NW_027261148.1:422500-476943 GCF_045791955.1 Oncorhynchus clarkii lewisi | reverse complement strand
ACGTGTGTGTGTGCGTGCGTGCGTGTGTGCGTGCGGCCTCAGCGGCTGTCCCTGGCAAGGACAGAGGAATCCACTGATCTTGTCTTCTAAGTGCAGCTGAGTGTCGATCCAGGATCCGGCAGCGTCACGGGAAACAGACGGAGAGGGGGCGAAAGAGAGTAAAGGGTGAAACGGACATGCTGGTTTTTAACATTATCAATGAGAATGTTGCTGTGGAAGGTGAGCCTTGAAGAAATGATTTAGATGGTGGGCGTGCGAGTCGCTGGGCGTGCGTGTCGCTGGGCGTGCGTGTCGCTGTGTGTGTGAGTTCAGAACATGTTGATGTCTCCTAGGTCATAGAGCTGCAGGGTTCAGTTAGTCTGTGTGCGTGCATGTTAGTAAAATTTTGCAGCAGTCTCTATGTGTGTGTGGATGCACTCATAACTTTGCAGCAGAGTGTGTGAGTCGTAGCAGGCAGGAAATAATGTGTCCATGTAACTGTTTACATTGAAATGTGTGGTATGTGGTTACAAGTAGACAGTCTTGCAGTTAACAGTACATCACTACTCATTCTGGAACCCAGGCTGATCTGCTCCATACTGCAGTGATGTCATCTTCAGGTGCCAGTCAGTCTGGCAGTAGCAAAGAGCTGGCACAGTACTCTCTGGTTGTCATGTAATACACTCAGATCACATATCACCTTTGTCTTTGGATAATCAGTGAAGGGCATTGAACAACAGCAACGCTGTTATTGCGGATGTTATGGACTCTGAAAGAAGAGGAATTGTGTGTGTGTGTGTGTGTTTGTGTGTGTGCTTGGGTGTGTTGACAGTGCTTGGGTGTGTTGACGGTGCGTGGGTGTGTGGACGGTGTGCGTTGGCATGTACTGTATGTATGCAATGCATCCTACTGGGACAGTAAAGGGGTACAGTAAGATTTAGGGGGTCAGACAGTTTCTCTTGGCACAGCCCACAGTGTACTGCCTGGAGGGTTGTTCAGTGGGGCGTTAAGCTCCTGTTCAGATAAGGGCCAGTGGGACACTTGCTCCACTTCTCTCTGAGGGTGAATGAAGACCGCCATGCAGTTATCAAATCAAATGTATTTATAAAGTCCTTCGTACATCAGCTGATATCTCAAAGTGTTGTACAGAAATCAAATCAAATGTATTTATAAAGCCCTTCGTACATCAGCTGATATCTCAAAGTGCTGTACAGAAACCCAGCCTAAAACCCTAAACCGCAAGCAATGCAGGTATAGAAGAACGGTGGCTAGGAAAAACTCCCTAGAAAGGCCAAAACCTAGGAAGAAACCTAGAGGAACCAGGCTATGAGGGGTGGCCAGTCCTCTTCTGGCTGTGCCAGGTGGAGATTATAACAGAACATGGCCAAGATGTTCAAATGTTCATAAATGACCAGCATGGTCAAATAATAATAATCACAATAGTTGTCGAGGGTGCAACAAGTCAGCACCTCAGGTGTAAATGTCAGTTGGCTTTTCATAGTCGATCATTAAGAGTACCTCTACCACTTCTGCTGTCTCTAGAGAGTTGAAAACAGCAGCTATTAGACCCCGGGGCAGCCAGACAGAAATGGCATGTCATATTTCAATCCGGCGCCCCTTATCCCCACTGAATGGTACCCTCCAGAGACGAAGGGGGTGTGGATTGGAATGGAGTGACGGCGTGTGTATAGAGAGATAAGTGGGAGTGTTAGGATGGGAGGGATGAGGATAGATCTAATGTAAAGATTTAACAACTGTTACTGTAAAACAGTTATGCCTAAAAATGTGATGGATTAATTTATAGAGGAAGACTTAAGTTGATAGTACGACTTTTTTTACGTATTCTGTGTCTAGCATCACCTGGATGTTCCTAACTATCAGTCTTGATTGTTTTGATATAGACTAGGCCTAGTTAGCTTTTACAGGCAGCATGATCAAGTGAAATTACGTCAGTTGGCATCCATCCAACGTCTTCTGTCACTTAGAAACCCAGCGACTAGAACTGGCCGTGTTCGGACTCTGGCTTGCCTACTACTTACTTAAACTGCATACGGTGTATTAATCGTACTACTTACTATTTAGCATGTACTGTTCAGTAAACAGTATGTAGTAAATCCACGGCCCGAACCCGCTGGTTCCCAGAGTAGCTAGCCCGCTACAAGTTCATTACCGGACTCCATCTTCATCAGCCTTCTCCCTGGTCATCTCCTCTGATCAAGCCATCCACTGTCCCTCTCAGACTTGGCCTCTATTGGTTGACCTAGCCAACCAGCTAGGCTACTCATGAGATTGTTTGATTATGAAAAGTGCAATAAAAATGTCAGCACTTATTATTATACCAAATATGGTTTACTTAGTTTAGTAAAGCAGAAAGCTCTGGCGACGTGATTATTATTTTCAACTTATTGTTACCATGCACCTGCAACAAGAGAGCTCCGATGTGCAAGTGCACTTTTGAATGTTGTAAGTAAACATTTACCGGTCTAGCTAGCTAGACCTATTCAGACCGTAACCGTTTAGGTAGAAACTAATGCATAGCATGCACTTTACAAGCAGTTTAACACAGATAAACCGACGTGACAAATCAGGAGACAGAAGTTTTGGGACCAGCACTGCTGTGGAAAAGTGTAGGCTACCGCGTTACTAAGGTTCACTATAGCTAGTGGCAATAATTAGTGAGGTGGCAAGAGAGTGATCTACGGCCTCGTGACTTACGTTTTTGCGGCATTTCTCCTGCGGTGTTCACCACTGAATGAAATGCCTGGTATTGTCATCAGACCCTGTAACAAGTTTGAACACAAGTCCTGATGTTTACAACTAATAGCTAGCTAGAGTAATGATATGACATCGTCGCTCAACAGCAAGTAACCCCGATGCCAACGTTACTGTTGAACAGTTATAACTTCTAGTGTTACTGAATCACGTAAGTAGCTACATGAAGTGCGGTGGCATGCTGCAGGTATGTTGTAACGGTACGTCAAAATGGTGTTGAAGGAATTTAATTCCTCTGTTTTAATTCCCAATTAAAATTAAACACTGTCAATTCATAAGAATTTGTAAGACCCTTATTTTATAGGAATGGACAGAGCACGGTCTTAAAAGTCAAGTAACAGCCTTTATTCAAGAGAGTACTGCCACAATACAGGTTACCACAGGTTATAAACTGAAAATGACGTCATTAGTTCTAACACTACCCCGTGCCATCTCCGTTCCAGTACCAAGGCTGTGTCTCAAGCCTTCCCACATCCGTCTCCCTACCAATTTAATATAATTTACGAGTCAAGGTTTTCTTGGGTAGATAAGCATTCTAGCCAGTTTGATTCATTTGTACCAAGGAACAGACCGTCATTGTTACTAAACTCTTGACCACATTCACACACATTATTTTCAGTACTGGGATCAGATAAGAAAATTCATACATATACAGTAACATTTAGTATTCTGATTAGTACATATACAGTAACATAATAGTATTCTGATTAGTACATATACAGTAACATAATAGTATTCTGATTAGTACATATACAGTAACATAATAGTATTCTGATTAGTACCATTTGTATCATTTGATTTACACAACATGTCTACCACTTTGAAGATGCAAAATATATTTTCTTGTGAAACAAACAAAAAAACAGAGTAGTTATGCGCTCAAGTTTTCACCCCCTCAAAGTCAATACTTTGTAGAGCCACCTTTTGCAGCAATTACAGCTGCAAGTCTCTTGGGGTATGTATCTGTAAGCTTGGCACATCTAGCCACTGGGATGTTGCCCATTATTCAAGGCAAAACTGCTTCAGCTCCTTCAAGTTGGATGGGTTCCGCTGGTATACAGCAATCTTTAAGTCATATGACAGTTTCTCAATTGGATTTAGGTCTGGGCTTTGACTAGGCCATTCCAAGACATTTAGCTCTGTGGAGTGTACGGTTTAAAGTGGTCCTATGGACAGATATTCCAATCTCTGCTGTGGAGCTTTGCAGCTCCTTCAGGGTTATCTTTTGTCTCTTTGTTGCCTCTAATTAATGCCCTCCTTGCCTAGTCTGTGAGTTTTGGTGGCCGGCCTTCTCTTGGCAGGTTTGTTGTGGTGCCATATTCTTTCCATTTTTTTAAATAATGGATTTAATGGTGCTCCATGGGATGTTCAAAGCTTCTGATATTTTTTTTATAACCCAACCCTGATCTGTACTTCTCCACAACTGACCTGTGGAGAACTCCGTGGTCTTCATGGTGCCCCTTGCTTAGTGATGTGGCAGACTCTGGGGCCTTTCAGAACAGGTGTGTGTGTGTGTGTGTGTGTATGAGATCATGTGACACTTATATTGCACACAGGTGGACTATATTTAACAAATTATGTGACTTCTGAAGGTAATTGGTTGCACCAAATCTTGTTTAGGGGCTTCATAGCAAAGGGGGTGAATACATATGCACACACCACATTTCACTTCACCATTTTGGACTATTTTGTGAATGTCCGTTACATGAAATCCAAATAAAAATGCATTTAAAATACAGGTTGGAATGCAACAAAATAGGAAAAATTCCAAGGGGGATGAATACTTTTTGCAAGGCATTGTATGTGAAAGTGACAGTTGAGACATAGTGGGGTGAATGCTATACTTAAATAGCAGATTAGTAATCTCTAGCAGATTAGTAATCTCTAGCAGATTAGTAAGAATGGCTCACCCCATGTTCAAGAAAGGCCTTTTTTCCTTTATTCAGATTACAACCTCTCACTTTCAGATATTTGAAAATGAAATAATCTCCAAAATATTGCTATTTTTCAAACAAGCCATTGACAGTTTGTTGCAATTTCAATTTAATCCACCAGAAAAGACAGAACAACTATTATGGTTAAACTGTTTATTATACTAATTGATCAAATAAATGTATTTTATTATCCCCAAATAGTTATCTTTAGGTGATATAAATAGGACTGGTGGAGTTGTCAGACACAACAAAAAATATCTGGAAATGTCTGCTCTATCCAAAATTACAACCAACTAATTGCAGCATTACTGAAAATGGAAGAGGCAAGTGGAAGGGGGAGAAAGTGAGGTTCTTGTCTGTCAGCCCTGCATTAAAGACCAACATTTGTTAAAGACAATTGTGATAAAGAATTATACCAGAGCTGAAAGGTGGGACTAAAAATAACAAAAAAAACAAGATCACTAATGTAAAATATACTGTGTCCATAAAATAGGTTCTGAACTTTTGTGAAACATCACAACATAATTGAAAAATATATGGCAAATAGAAATCCAAAATTGGATGGTGTTCAGAGATAGATGTGAGAGGATGAGGGTAGCTGAAGGATGGGACTAAATACAAACAAAAGATGACTAATGAGCCTCCTGAGTGGCGCAGTGGTCTAAGGCACTGCATCACAGTGCTAGCTGTGCCACTAGAAACTCTAGAAACTCAGGCTCTGTCGCAGCCGGCCGTGACTGGGAGACCCATGGGGCGGTGCACAATTTGCCCAGCGTCGTCTGGGTTAGGGAGGGTTTGGCCGGCAGGGAGGTCCTTGTCCCATCGCGCGTTAGCGACTAAGTGGGTATTGTGTCAAGAAGCAGTGCGGCTTGGTTGGGTTGTGTTTCGGAGGACGCACAGCTCTCGACCTTCGCCTCTCCCGAGTCTGTACGGGAATTGCAGCGATGAGAGAAGACAAAAATACTTGTTTGTCAACCGCTCCACACATTTCTTGTTAACAAACTATAGTTTTGGCAAGTCGGTTAGGACATCTACTTTATGCATGATCCAAGTAATTTTTGCAACGATTGTTTAGAGATTTCTTTCACTGATAATTCACTGTCACAATTCCAGTGTGTCAGAAGTTTACATACACTAAGTTGACTGTGCCTTTAAACGGCATGGAAAATTCCAGAAAATTATGTCATGGCTTTAGAAGGTTCTGACATGCTAATTGACATAATTTGAGTCAATTGGAGCTTTACCTGTGGATGTATTTCAAGGCCTACCTTCGAACTCGGTGCCTCTTTGCTTGACATCATGGGAAAATCAAAAGAAATCAGCCAAGAGCTCAGAAAAATAATTGTAGACCTCCCCAAGTCTGGTTCATCCTTGGGAGCAATTTCCGAATGCCTGAAGGTACCATGTTCATCTGTACAAACAATAGTAAGCAAGTATAAACACCATGGGACCACACAGCCGTCATAACGCTCAGGA
This sequence comes from Oncorhynchus clarkii lewisi, assembly GCF_045791955.1. Taxonomy (NCBI): domain Eukaryota; kingdom Metazoa; phylum Chordata; class Actinopteri; order Salmoniformes; family Salmonidae; genus Oncorhynchus; species Oncorhynchus clarkii. The sequence continues at coordinate 470,782 of NW_027261148.1, read as the reverse complement.
AGGAGACGTGTTCTGTCTCCTAGAGATGAACGTACTTTGGTGGAAAAAGTGCAAATCAATCCTAGAACAACAGCAAAGGACCTTTTGAAGATGCTTGAGGAAACAGGTACAAAAGTATCTATATCCACAGTAAAACGAGTCCTATATCGACAACCTGAAGGCCGCTCAGCAAGGAAGAAGCCAATGCTCCAAAACCACTATTAATAAAAGCCAGACTAAGGTTTTCAACTGCACATGGGGACAGAGTATTTTTTTGGAGAAATGTCCTCTGGTCTGATGAAACAAAAATATAACTGTTTGGCCTTAATCACCATCGTTATGTTTGGAGGGAAAAGGAGGGGGCTTGCAAGCTGAAGAACACCATCCCAACTGTGAAGCACCTGGGTGGCAGGAGGGACTGGTGCACTTCACAAAATAGATGGCATGATGAAAGAAAATGATGTGGATATATTGAAGCAACATCTCAAGATATCAGTCAGGAAGTTAAAGCTTGGTTGCAAATGGGTCTTCCAAATGGACAATGACCCCAAGCATACGTCCAACGTTGTGGCAAAATGGTTTAAGGACAACAAAGTCAAATTATTGGAGTGACCATCACAAAACCCTGACATCAATCCTATAGAACATTTGTGGGCAGAACTGAAAAAGTGTGTGCGAGCAAGGAGGCCTACAAACCTGACTCATTTAAACCAGCTCTGTCAGGAGGAATGGGCCAAAATTCAGAAGCCATTTTCGGTCTGTAATAAAGCCCTTTTGTGGGGAAAAACGCATTCTGATTGGCTGGCTCGCAAGTGGGTGTGCCTATGCCCTCCCAGGCCCATCCTAGGGCTGCGCCCCTGCCCAGTCATGTGAAATCCATAGATTAGGGCCTAATTTATTTCAATTGACTCATTTCCTTTATATGAACTGTAACTCAGCAAAATATTTGAAACTGTTGCATGTTGTGTTTTTTATATATATTTTTTTCAGTGTAGTTCTTTTTCTAATTCTATAATTGGAGCACTTTGAACACTGTTGTTTGACATGACAACAGATGGAAAAAGCCAGTGAGGAATTATTGTGACCGGAATAAAAGAGTTGGTCAGTGTTTCAGGGGACCCTAATTAGATGTAAGAGAAAACATAATGTAACGTCATTAAGATAGCTAGCGCTCGCTAACATTCATGCTTTGTCTAGTTTGCCTGTACTGGTAACAGGCTGTATTAGCTAGCTACGTTTGCTATGACTCTTCGTACGTTTAGCAAGCTATCCAGCTAACGAGTGATTAGCATTAGCGGCTAACAATGTATTTTAACAACTTGCTAAGAAAAGACCAGCTGTTTGCAGACAGTAAGATACACTATTAGTTTGTGTAATTATAGAATGCTTTTTTTGCCATCAGGCCCTATATACTAGGCGGTGTCAGAGGAAGCCCCAAAAAATGGTCAAAGACTCCAGTCCCCCATGTCATAGAAGGTTCTCTCTGCTACCGAACGACAACGGTACCTGAGTCCCAAGTCTAGGTCCAGAAGCCTCCTTAACAGCTGCTACCCCCAAGCCATAAGACTGCTGAACAACTAATCAAATGGCCACCCGGACTAATTGCACTGTACCACCGCACATTGACTCGGTACCGATACCCCCTGTGTAAAGCCTCGTTATTTTTGTATATTTTTTACTGTCGTTTATTTTGTACATTTTCTTAACTGCATAAGGGCTTGTAACGAAGCATTTCACAGTAAGGTCTACCTACACCTGTTGTATTCGGTGCATGTGACAAGTAAAATGTGATTTATATAAGAAGCAAAGTGGAAATCTGTATCGTTGTCAGCAACATCTTGTTGCATCTGGCCATGCAGACGGAGTGAATGGCAGGGCAAGGGCTGGAGTGACGGGGCTGGAGTGACGGGGCTGGAGTGACGGGGCTGGAGTGACGGGGCTGGAGTGACGGGCTTGGTGTGGGAAGCATGCAGGAGGAGCAAGAGTGACGACTCAAGCAGCAAACGGAGTCAACTATTAAAAAAGGACATTATGATTTGACGGAGAGGCAAATTCATTTAACAAACCAAACATTGAAATACCGTAATAGAAGGTAAAGTAAAAACCCAAACTGGTCTGTTCATCCATACCAGTGTATATAGTCAAATACAATATACCGCCCAGCTTCTCTGTCCCACTGCCCCCTGGGAAGCATCACCCTCTGCCTTCAACAGGAGCTCACATTTTGTATAAAAATAAATAAATATACAGTGCCTTGCGAAAGTATTCGGCCCCCTTGAACTTTGCGACCTTTTGCCACATTTCAGGCTTCAAACATAAAGATATAAAACTGTATTTTTTTGTGAAGAATCAACAACAAGTGGGACACAATCATGAAGTGGAACGACATTTATTGGATATTTCAAACTTTTTTAACAAATCAAAAACTGAAAAATTGGGCGTGCAAAATTATTCAGCCCCCTTAAGTTAATACTTTGTAGCGCCACTTTGTAGGTTGGATGGAGAGCATTTGTGAACAGCAGTTTTCAGTTCTTTCCACAGATTCTCGATTGGATTCAGGTCTGGACTTTGACTTGGCCATTCTAACACCTGGATATGTTTATTTTTGAACCATTCCATTGTAGATTTTGCTTTATGTTTTGGATCATTGTCTTGTTGGAAGACAAATCTCCGTCCCAGTCTCAGGTCTTTTGCAGACTCCATCAGGTTTTCTTCCAGAATGGTCCTGTATTTGGCTCCATCCATCTTCCCATCAATTTTAACCATCTTCCCTGTCCCTGCTGAAGAAAAGCAGGCCCAAACCATGATGCTGCCACCACCATGTTTGACAGTGGGGATGGTGTGTTCAGCTGTGTTGCTTTTACGCCAAACATAACATTTTGCATTATTGCCAAAAAGTTCAATTTTGGTTTGATCTGACCAGAGCACCTTCTTCCACATGTTTGGTGTGTCTCCCAGGTGGCTTGTGGCAAACTTTAAACAACACTTTTTATGGATATCTTTAAGAAATGGCTTTCTTCTTGCCACTCTTCCATAAAGGCCAGATTTGTGCAATATACGACTGATTGTTGTCCTATGGACAGAGTCTCCCACCTCAGCTGTAGATCTCTGCAGTTCATCCAGAGTGATCATGGGCCTCTTGGTTGCATCTCTGATCAGTCTTCTCCTTGTATGAGCTGAAAGTTTAGAAGGACGGCCAGGTCTTGGTAGATTTGCAGTGGTCTGATACTCCTTCCATTTCAATATTATCGCTTGCACAGTGCTCCTTGGGATGTTTAAAGCTTGGGAAATCTTTTTGTATCCAAATCCGGCTTTAAACTTCTTCACAACAGTATCTCGGACCTGCCTGGTGTGTTCCTTGTTCTTCATGATGCTCTCTGCGCTTTTAACGGACCTCTGAGACTATCACAGTGCAGGTGCATTTATACGGAGACTTGATTACACACAGGTGGATTGTATTTATCATCATTAGTCATTTAGGTCAACATTGGATCATTCAGAGATCCTCACTGAACTTCTGGAGAGAGTTTGCTGCACTGAAAGTAAAGGGGCTGAATAATTTTGCACGCCCAATTTTTCAGTTTTTGATTTGTTAAAAAAGTTTGAAATATCCAATAAATGTCGTTCCACTTCATGATTGTGTCCCACTTGTTGTTGATTCTTCACAAAAAAATACAGTTTTATATCTTTATGTTTGAAGCCTGAAATGTGGCAAAAGGTCGCAAAGTTCAAGGGGGCCGAATACTTTCGCAAGGCACTGTATATATATTTTAAACAATGTTAGACCCAAACAAGAACATCATATTTAATTGATTGTTTTTTTGACAGGGACCACATACAATGAAAAATGTCAATTTCACAATACGTGTAATGCATTATACTAGGTTTAGCTAATTCAGTAGTACAACATAATCCCAAAATGTCTCAACACACTATATTGAAAATGTGAAAAAGAAATCAAAAGATATAATATTCTACTGTAAATCAGATTAAAGGATTGTTAAACCTTGTGACAATTGAGACATGGATTGTGTATGTGTGCCATTCAGATGGTGAATGGGCAGGACATAAAATGTAAGTGCTTTTGAACGGGGGTATGGAAGTAGGTGCCAGGTGGTTTGAGTGTGTCAAGAACTGCAATGTTGCTGGGGTTTTCACGCTCACGTTTCCGTGGGTCCTCAGATCCTCAAAAGGTTCTACATCTGCACCATCGAGAGCATCACCACCTGGTTGCATCACCGCCTGGTATGGCAACTGCTCGTCCTCCCACCGCAAGGCATTACTAAGGGTAGTGCGTACGGCCTCCTGCCATCCATGACTTCTATACCAGGCGGTGTCAGAAGAAGGCCCTAAATTGTCAGACTCCTGCCACCCTAGTCATAGACTGTTCTCTCTACTACCGCACGGCAAGTGGTACCGGAGCACCAAGTCTAGGTCCGAGTTTTCTGCTGCTCTTTAATTACTAGTTACTTTTATTTCTTATTTGTACTGCATTGTTGGTTATGGGTTCGTAAGTTACCATTTCACTGTAAGGTCTACACCTGTTGTTTTCGGCTCGTGACTAATAAGATTTGATATTGATGGGGTTTCTGGCATGTTGTTAAACACCTGTCCAGGTGTTGTGAAATTTGGTTTGTGATTGCATGGCAGACCCCTTGAACGTGCCCCATTATTATCAACACTCTTTACAATTGGATGTGTTGAGCAAATAACAATAAGGATAATCAGATTAAGTCATCTGTTGCCTTATTGGACCCCAATTCATTCAGTGTGATTGACAGGAGAGATGACCAATGGGGCTGTGTTTGGACCCTCAGAATTATTACAGGGGTTCAAGAATGGATATAGTTTCTCAGTGAAGGTACAACCAGTGAAAGAGTAGATATGAGACCTGTTTTCTACATCATAAAAGGAGATCTGACCCTCCTCGTAATCCACAAACACTCCCACCTTCTGGGGTTTCTGACCCAGGAAGAGGGGGATAGGGGGTGTGTCCATGATCTCGTACTTATTCTCACCCTTCATATTCACAGCCCAGAGTCCAGCATCTGGGCTTTTAACTGTTGGGCCCTTCCTGATGATGGACTCTCTGGCCACGCCTACCTCCCACTCAATCTTCCCTCTAACCTGAACCTCAAAGTAGAATCTTCCTGAGGAGAAGCCCTTCTTTCCCAGGACCGATAGATAACGTCCAAACCTCTTTGGGTTGTCAGGGATATTCTGCCGTGTGTCTCCATAGCTCACTTGTTTCCTGTTCTTAGAAACAATGAGCTTGGGGTGTGCTGTATCAGGGTCCAGAGTCACATTCACTGACCACTGCTGTATCATCTTCAGCTCAGCATTACACGACTTCTCCATCTCATTATGAAGCATCTCCTCCAGCTGAGAAAGAGCTCTCCTCACAGTTCCTACATGCAGATCCCTGTGAACACTGATCTCAGACCAGTCCTTGATTGGGGATGGGGAGTTCTGGTGGAGGTGGTCCAGCTCAGTGCCTCTCCTCAGCAGCTCAGTGATTTCCTGCTCCAGTGTTTCAATGAGCCCTTCAGCCTGCCTCTGAGCTTCTTTCTGCTTCTCCTCAACCACCTCAATGAGCTCTGCCTGACTTCTCTCAATGGAGCGCACCAGAGCAGTGAAGACCTCCACACTTCCTGCTATCTCTCTCTCTGCATCTCTCTGGCTGAGCTCTACTGAGAGTTTGATCTCCTTAACCTTCTGCAGTCGCTCCTGGATCATCTGCTGCACTTGTGCTACTTCTCCAGGCTTGGAAGAGGACTCCTCTCTGTCTGAGACCGTCTTCCTCCTAAAATGATCTGCAACATCTCTGAGTGTTGTGTTGGTTTTTAGGTCAGGTCTTCTGTTGAATGTGTCCTTACACAGTGGACACTGGCACAGGGCAGTGGTGTTCCAGTATTCACTGATACAGGCCTTGCAGAAGTTGTGTCCACATGGAATAGAGACTGGCTCAGTGAACACATCCAGACAGACAGAGCACAGGAACTGCTCTTCAGACAGGACATTGCTGGAGGTGGACATTACTGAAACCCAATAGAAGACCACAGAGTTAGAAATGTAGCTGTCTTCATTTTAGTGTTTTACTGCCCCCTGCTGTACTGGAGTGTCTGTTCAGGAACATGATTTATTGATTGATCCCTTCCACTGGCTTGGATGGAATCCTGTGATCCCTCCCTAACCCAGAACAAGTCCCACCCACTAGACTACTTTAAAATGCTGCATGCCATCACAGGCATTTGTTTACACAGAGACGATCTTGTTTTCCCCATTCTATCTGAGGAGCAACCAGTTTTATAAAATGACTTCCTTGAATAAGTCAGCGTTGGATAATAATTCACTATTTGATTACTAAATGTATCTTTAGAAGGTTAAACAAGAGTGTATATAGCTCTACTAAAATAATATTGATTCAGTGTTCCACAGACATCATGCGTTTTACCCAGAGTACTGTAGATAGAGAAACGATATCCAGGAGATGTATCATTTGTTCTACCTTTGTATATTATGGAGCACATGCACTAAATGTCTTTACATTTGGAGAAGTGACTTTCAACGTACTTGTAACATTGTCAATTCTCACATTTTTACCAGATTGTTTTACAAAGATCAAAGAAAGAACAGCTGAGAAACACAAAGTAATGTGATTTTGGAGTAAAATGATCACCAGTGTCCATATTCATCTCTTTCTCTACTTACCTGGGTGTGTTTTTCCTCTTTGTCTTGAGAGAAGGTTGACTGTGTATCTGTGTGTAGAGTGATGTGGAGCAGGAGAGTTATGCAGTTTAACTTTCACTTTCGCTAAATGTTATCACTCAACTCCTCCCTGTTCTGCACACAACTTACAGTCAATAACGGACTACAAAAAGAAAACCAGCCCCGTCACGGACACCTACAGTGGGGCAAAAAAGTATTTAGTCAGCCACCAATTGTGCAAGTTCTCCCACTTAAAAAGATGAGAGGCCTGTAATTTTCATCATAGTTAGTCTTCAACTATGACAGACAAAATGAGAAAAAAAATCCAGATAATCACATTGTAGGATTGTTTATGAATTTATTTGCAAATTATGGTGGAAAATAAGTATTTGGTCACCTACAAACAAGCAAGATTTCTGGCTCTCACAGACCTGTAACTTCTTCTATAAGAGGCTTCTCTGTCCTCCACTCGTTACCTGTATTAATGGCACCTGTTTGAACTTGTTATCAGTATAAAAGACACCTGTCCACAACCTCAGTCACACTCCAAACTCCACTATGGCCAAGACCAAAGAGCTGTCAAAGGACACCAGAAACAAAATTGTAGACCTGCATCAGGCTGGGAAGACTGAATCTGCAATAGGTAAGCAGCTTGGTTTGAAGAAATCAACTGTGGGAGCAATTATTAGGAAATGGAAGACATACAAGACCACTGATAATCTCCTTCGATCTGGGGCTCCGCGCAAGATCTCACCCCGTGGGGTCAAAATGATCACAAGAACGGATCTCACCCCGTGGGGTCAAAATGATCACAAGAACGGTGAGCAAAAATCCCAGAACCACACGGGGGGACCTAGTGAATGACCTGCAGAGAGCTGGGACCAAAGTAACAAAGTCTACCATCAGTAACACACTACGCCGCCAGCGTCTCAAATCCTGCAGTGCCAGACGTGTCCCCCTGCTTAAGCCAGTACGAAAAAATGCTGAGTTGCATCCAAAGAACACCATACCTACTGTGAAGCATGGGGGTGGAAACATCATGCTTTGGGGCTGTTTTTCTGCAAAGGGACCAGGACGACTGATCCGTGTAAAGGAAAGAATGAATGGGGCCATGTATCGTGAGATTTTGAATGCAAGGGCATTGAAGATGAAACGTGGCTGGGTCTTTCAGCATGACAATGATCCCAAACACACCGCCCGGGCCAAAGAAAGAGAGGCTTCGTAAGAAGCATTTCAAGGTCCTGGAGTGGCCTAGCCAGTCTCCAGATCTCAACCCCATAGAAAATCTTTGGAGGGAGTTGAAAGTCTGTGTTGCCCAGCAACAGCCCCAAAACATCACTGCTCTAGAGGAAGTCTGCATGGAGGAATGGGCCAAAATACCAGCAACCGTGTGTGAAAACCTTGTGAAGACTTACAGAAAACGTTTGACGTCTGTCATTGCCAACAAAGGGTATATAACAAAGTATTGAGATAAACTTTTGTTATTGACCAAATACTTATTTTCCACCATAATTTGCAAATAAATTCATTAAAAATCCGACAATGTGACCTATGATGAAAATTACAGGCCTCATCTTTTTAAGTGGGAGAACTTGCACAATTGGTGGCTGACTAAATACCATCGCTCATCCATATATTTTTATGTACGTATTCTTAATCATTCCTTTACACTTGTGTGTATAAGGTAGTTTACTTGTTAGATATTACTGCACGGTCAGAGCTAGAAGCACAAGCATTTCGCTACTCGCATTAACATCTGCTAACCATGTGTATGTGACCAATAACATTTGATTTGACTTAACTGTTTCACATTCTCTGTGCTTGGTTTAGTTTATTTGTCCATTTAAAGTTGTACAGGTAAATGAGAACTAGCTGTGTGTGTGCACGTTTGGTGTGTGTGTGTGCACGTTTGGTGTGTGTGTGCGCACGTTTGGTGTGTGTGTGCGCACGTTTGGTGTGTGTGTGCGCACGTTTGGTGTGTGTGTGTGTGTGTGCGCACGTTTGGTGTGTGTGTGTGTGTGCACGTTTGGTGTGTGCATGCGTGTTTTCGAGTTGTGTATAAATGTATCAGAGTCCAGTGAAGGTGTTAGTTCCTCCTTGTGTCTCAAATGACACCAGGGCCTGTGTGTGTTTTTAACCCTGGCTTCTGGAGGGGGAGGGAGGGGCCACATCTAGAGGTCAGTGTGGGCCTCAGAAGCCACTGCTGCAGTCACCCCTCTCTTCCACTGTCCTCTGGGAAGCTTAACCTTCTACCTCCAACAGGATGCTAATCTCATTTTTTACTAAACATTTAGCTGTATGTTATTAGTATTTTATTGAACCAAACAAACATATTTATTATGTTTATTTGACAGGGTTCACGTACGATTAAAAGATAAATTGCACAAGAAATTCGATGCATCCTGCTAAATTTAGCTAATTCAGTACAACCTACTCCCAAATTAATCCGAACAAGGTCCCAACACTGAATGAGAAAAAGAAATGGGAACGAAGTCAGACTAACTTTAACAATATTCTACTGTAGATCAGATTTCAAGCATTATCCTCTGATTTTAACACCAAAACCATATCAAACATCATGGTCTAAACAGGCCGCAAAGAAGTCATGCTGCACAAATGACCCAATCATTGAACACCACGTTAGATACATTGCAGTCATGCTTCATATTATAATATCTTATTGATGTGGTTTCTGACATGATGTTAAACACCTGTCCAGGTGTTGTGAAATTCGGTTTGTGACTCCTTGGCAGACCCTCTGGAACGTTCCCCATTATTATTAACAACACTCTTTACAATTGGATGTGTTACTCTAATTGTTATTTGCTCCATCAGATTGTCATATGTTGCCTTATTGGACACCAATTCAGTCAGTGTGATTGACAGGAGAGATGACCAATGGGGCTGAGTTTGGACCCTCATTATCACGGGTTCAAGTATGGATATAGTTTCTCAGTGAAGGTACAACCAGTGAAATAGTAGATATGAGACCTGTTTTCTACATCATAAAAGGAGATCTTAAGTTTGTTTTGGTAAAGGCATTGTGTGTGTGTTTGAGTCATGTAATAATGTATCATATCCCAGTGTTGGTCCAGTCAACATGTCTGTTCCTTCCTGTGTCTCAGATGGCACCAGGGCCTGTATGTATTTTAACCCTTGGTGCTGGGAGGTAGATGGAGGTGTTGGGAGGTGCTGGGAGGCAGAGTATTGAGGTGCTGGGAGGCAGAGTATTGAGGTGCTGGGAGGCAGAGTATTGAGGTGCTGGGAGGTAGAGTATTGAGGTGCTGGGAGGTAGAGTATTGAGGTGCTGGGAGGTAGAGTATTGAGGTGCTGGGAGGTAGAGTATTGAGGTGCTGGGAGGTAGAGTATTGAGGTGCTGGCAGGTAGAGTAGTGAGGTGCTGGCAGGTAGAGTAGTGAGGTGCTGGAAGGTAGAGTAGTGAGGTGCTGGCAGGTAGAGTATTGAGGTGCTGGGAGGTAGAGTATTGAGGTGCTGGGAGGTAGCCAGATCTAGAGGCCATTGTGGGACTCTTATTGTGGGACTCTCATTGTGAGATTAATTCAAGGCACTGCTGCAGTAACCCCTCTGTTCCACTGCATCACCCTTATAAACAATTTTAGACTCATAAAAACAAGAACACAGCATTTATTTATTTTATCATGTTTATTTGACATGGACCACATGCAACTAAAACATAAAACTCACTAGAAATGTTATGCATTGTACTAGATTTGGATAATTCAGGACATACTCCCAAATGAATCCAAACAACGTCTCAACACACTATACTGAAACATGGGGGAAAGAAATGGGAACAAAGACACAAACTAAAACATATTCTACTGTAGATCAGATTCCAAGCATTATCCTTTGATTTTAACACCAAAACCATATCAAACATCATGGTCTAAACAGGCCGCAAAGAAGTCATGCTGCACAAATGAACCAATCATTGAACACCACGTTAGATACATTGCAGTCATGCTTCAGATTATAATATCTTATTGATGTGGTTTCTGACATGATGTTAAACACCTAGATGTCATGAAATTTGGTGTACGACTACTTGGCAGACCCACTGAAAAACGGCCCAATATTATCAGCACTTCTGCCTTATTGGACCCCAATTCAGTCAGTGTGATTGACAGGAGAGATGACCAATGGGGCTGAGTTTGAACCCTCCTCATTATCACAGGGGTTCAAGTATGGATATAGCTTCTCAGTGAAGATACAACCAGTGAAAGAGTAGATATGAGACCTGTTTTCTACATCATAAAAGGAGATCTGACCCTCCTCGTAATCCACAAACACCCCCACCTTCTGCGGTTTCTGACTCAGGAAGAGGTGCATATGGGGTGTGTCCTTGGCTATATACTTATTCCTATTCATATACAGAGCCCAGAGTCCACCCTCAGGGCTTACAGCTGTTGGGCCCTTCCTGATGATGGACTCTCTGGCCACTCCTACCTGCCATTCAATCTTCCCTCTCACCTGAACCTCAAAGTAGAATCTCCCTGAGGAGAAGCCCTCCTTTCCCAGGACCGATAGATAACATTCAAACCTCTCTGGGAGGTCAGGGAGAATCTGCCGTATGTCTCCATAGCTCACTTGTTTCCTGTCCTCCGACACAATGAGCTTGCAGTGTGCTGTATCAGGATCCAGAGTCACATCCACTGACCACTGCTGTAACCTCCTCAGCTCAGGATCTTGTCGCTCCTGGATCATCTGCTGCACTTGTGCTACTTCTCCAGGCTTGGAAGAGGACTCCTCTCTGTCTGTGACCTTCATCCTCTTAAAATGATCTGCAACATCTCTGTCTTCTTTTGAATGTGTCCTTACACAGTGGACACTGGCACAGGGCAGTGGTGTTCCAGTATTCACTGATACAGACCTTGCAGAAGTTGTGTCCACGTGGAATAGAGACTGGCTCAGTGAACACATCCAGACAGATTGAGCACAGGAACTGCTCTTCAGACAGGACATTGCTGGAGGTGGCCATTTCTGAAACCTAATAGAAGACCACAGAGTTAGAAATGTAGCTGTCTTCATTTTAGAGTTTTACTGCCCCCTGCTGAACTGGAGTGCTTGTTCAGGAACATGATTTATTGATTGATCCCTTCTACTGGCTTGGATGGAATCCTGTGATCCCTCCCTAACCCAGAACAAGTCCCACCCACTAGACTACTTTAAAAGGATGCATGTCATCACAGGCTTTTGTCTCTGTGTGACCAATCTTGTTTTCCCCATTCTATCTGTGAAAAAACCAGTTCTATAAAATGACTTCCTTGAATGAGTCAGTATTGGAAGGTATCTTTAGAAGGTTAAACAAGAGTGTATATAGCTCTACTAAAATAATATTGATTCAGTGTTCCACAGACATCATGCGTTTTACCCAGAGTTCTGTAGATAGAGAAACGATATCCAGGAGATGTATCATTTGTTCTACCTTTGTATATTATGGAGCACATGCACTAAATGTCTTTACATTTGGAGAAGTGACTTTCAACGTACTTGTAACATTGTCAATTCTCACATTTTTACCAGATTGTTTTACAAAGATCAAAGAAAGAACAGCTGAGAAACACAAAGTAATGTGATTTTGGAGTAAAATGATCACCAGTGTCCATATTCATCTCTTTCTCTACTTACCTGGGTGTGTTTTTCCTCTTTGTCTTGTGAGAAGGTTGACTGTGTATCTGTGTGTAGAGTGATGTGGAGCAGGAGAGTTATGCAGTTTCACTTTAGCTAAATGTTATCACTCAACTCCTCCCTGTTCTGCACACAACTTAGTCAATCACGGACTACAAAACGAAAACCAGCCCAGTCACGGACACCAATGTCTTGCTCCCAGACAAACTAAACAACTTCTTTGCTCGCTTTGAGGACAATACAGTGCCACTGACACGGCCCGCTACCAAAACCTGCGGGCTCTACTTCACCGCAACCAACGTGAGTAAAACATTTAAACGTGTTAACCCTCGCCAGGCTGCAGGCCCAGACGGCATCCCCAGCCGGCGTACACATCCTCGGCATACACATCACGGACAAACTGAAATGGTCCACCCACACAGACAGCATGGTGAAGAAGGCGCAACTTCAGGAGGCTGAAGAAATTAGCTTGTCACCAAAAGCACTCACAAACTTTTACAGATGCGCAATCGAGAGCATCCTGTCGGGCTGTATCACCTCCTGGTACGGCAACTGCTCCGCCCACAACCATAAAGCTCTCCAGAGGGTAGTGAGGTCTGCACAACGCATCACCGGGGGCAAACTACCTGCCCTCCAGGACACCTACACCACCCGATGTCACAGGAAGGCCATAAAGATCATCAAGGACAACAACCACCCGAGCCACTACCTGTTCACCCCGCTATCATCCAGAAGGCGAGGTCAGTACAGGTGCATCAAAGCAGGGACCGAGAGACTGAAAAACAGCTTCTATCTCAAGGCCATCAGACTGTTAAACAGCATCACTAACATTGAGTGGCTGCTGCCAACATACTGACTCAATCTCTAGCCACTTTAATAATTGGATGTAATACATGTATCACTAGTCACTTAACAATGCCACTTTATGTAATGTTTACATACCCTACATTACTCATCTAAGATGTGTATATACTGTACTCTATACCATCTACTGCATCTTGCTTATGCTGCACGGCCATCGCTCATCCATATGATTATATGTACATATTCTTATTCATTCCTTTACACTTGTGTGTATAAGGTAGTTTACTTGTTAGATATTACTGCACGGTCAGAACTAGAAGCACAAGCATTTCGCTACACTCACATTAACATCTGCTAACCATGTGTATGTGACCAATAACATTTGATTTGACTTAACTGTTTCGCATTCTCTGTGCTTGGTTTAGTTTATTTGTCCATTTAAAGTTGTACAGGTAAATGAGAACTAGCTGTGTGTGCACGTTTGGTGTGTGTGTGCACGTTTGGTGTGTGTGTGCACGTTTGGTGTGTGCGTGCGTGTTTTCGAGTTGTGTATAAATGTATCAGAGTCCAGTGAAGGTGTTAGTTCCTTCTTGTGTCTCAAATGACACCAGGGCCTGTATGTATTTTTAACCCTTGGTGCTAGGAGGTAGAGGGAGGTAGAGGGAGGTGCTGGGAGGTAGAGGGAGGTGCTGGGAGGTAGAGGGAGGTGCTGGGAGGTAGAGGGAGGTGCTGGGAGGTGATGGGAGGTAGAGGGAGGTAGAGGGAGGTAGAGTATTGAGGTGCTGGGAGGTAGAGTATTGAGGTGCTGGGAGGTAGAGTATTGAGGTGCTGGGAGGTAGAGTATTGAGGTGCTGGCAGGTAGAGTATTGAGGTGCTGGCAGGTAGAGTATTGAGGTGCTGGGAGGTAGAGTATTGAGGTGCTGGGAGGTAGAGTATTGAGGTGCTGGGAGGTAGAGTATTGAGGTGCTGGCAGGTAGAGTATTGAGGTGCTGGCAGGTAGAGTATTGAGGTGCTGGGAGGTAGAGTATTGAGGTGCTGGGAGGTAGAAGGAGGTAGAGTATTGAGGTGCTGGGAGGTAGAAGGAGGTAGAGTAGTGAGGTGCTGGGAGGTAGAAGGAGGTAGAGTATTGAGGTGCTGGGAGGTAGAGTATTGAGGTGCTGGGAGGTAGAGTATTGAGGTGCTGGGAGGTAGAGTATTGAGGTGCTGGGAGGTAGAGTATTGAGGTGCTGGGAGGTAGAGTATTGAGGTGCTGGGAGGTAGAGTTTTGAGGTGCTGGGAGGTAGAGTATTGAGGTGCTGGGAGGTAGCCAGATCTAGAGGCCTTTGTGGGACTCAGATTAATTCAAGGCACTGCTGTAGTAACCCCTCTGTTCCACTGCATCACCCTTCTAAACAATTTTAGACTCATAAAAACAAGAACAAAGAATTTATTTATTTTATCATGTTTATTTGACATGGACCACATGCAACTAAAACATAAAACTCACTAGAAATGTTATGCATTGTACTAGATTTGTAAAATTCAGGACATACTCCCAAATGAATCCAAACAACGTCTCAACACAAAAACTGAAACATGGGGGAAAGAAATGGGAACAAAGACACCAACTAAAACATATTCTACTGTAGATCAGATTCCAAGCATTATCCTCTGATTTTAACACCAAAACCATATCAAACATCATGGTCTAAACAGGCCGCAAAGAAGTCATGCTGCACAAATGAACCAATCATTGAAAACCACGTTAGATACATTGCAGTCATGCTTCAGATTATAATATCTTATTGATGTGGTTTCTGACATGATGTTAAACACCTAGATGTCATGAAATTTGGTGTACGACTACTTGGCAGACCCCCTGGAAAGCGGCCCAATATTATCAGCACTTCTGCCTTTTTGGACCCCAATTCAGTCAGTGTGATTGACAGGAGAGATGACCAATGGGGCTGAGTTTGAACCCTCATTATCACAGGGGTTCAAGTATGGCTATAGCTTCTCAGTGAAGGTACAACCAGTGAAAGAGTAGATATGAGACCTGTTTTCTACATCATAAAAGGAGATCTGACCCTCTTCGTAATCCACAAACACCCCCACCTTCTGGGGTTTCTGACTCAGGAAGAGGTGCATATGGGGTGTGTCCTTGGCTATATACTTATTCCTATTCATATACAGAGCCCAGAGTCCACCCTCAGGGCTTACAGCCGTTGGGCCCTTCCTGATGATGGACTCTCTGGCCACTCCTACCTGCCATTCAATCTTCCCTCTCACCTGAACCTCAAAGTAGAATCTCCCTGAGGAGAAGCCCTCCTTTCCCAGGACCGATAGATAACATTCAAACCTCTCTGGAAGGTCAGGGAGAATCTGCCGTATGTCTCCATAGCTCACTTGTTTCCTGTCCTCCGACACAATGAGCTTGCAGTGTGCTGTATCAGGATCCAGAGTCACATCCACTGACCACTGCCGTAACCTCCTCAGCTCAGGATCCTGTCGCTCCTGGATCATCTGCTGCACTTGTGCTACTTCTCCAGGCTTGGAAGAGGACTCCTCTATGTCTGAGACCTTCA
Organism: Oncorhynchus clarkii lewisi; assembly: GCF_045791955.1. Taxonomy (NCBI): domain Eukaryota; kingdom Metazoa; phylum Chordata; class Actinopteri; order Salmoniformes; family Salmonidae; genus Oncorhynchus; species Oncorhynchus clarkii. The sequence goes on along the minus strand of NW_027261148.1, from coordinate 455,079 downwards.
TCCTCTTAAAATGGTCTGCAACATCTCTGAGTGTTGTGTTGGTTTTTAGGTCAGGTCTTCTGTTGAATGTGTCCTTACACAGTGGACACTGGCACAGGGCACTGCTGTTCCAGTATTCACTGATACAGGCCTTGCAGAAGTTGTGTCCACATGGAATAGAGACTGGCTCAGTGAACACATTCAGACAGATAGAGCACAGGAACTGCTCTTCAGACAGGACATTGCTGGAGGTGGACATTTCTGAAACCTAATAGAAGACCATAGAGTTAGAAATGTAGCTGTCTTCATTTTAGAGTATTTTACTGCCCCCTGCTGTACTGGAGTGTTTGTTCAGGAACATGATTTATTGGTTGATCCCTTCCACTGGCTTGGATGGAATTCTGTTATCCCTCCCTAACCCAGAGCAAGTCTAACCCACTAGACTGCTTTAGTTTACAGAATGGCAATAAAAGGACAGCCACAGAGTTGGATATATCCTGTTAGAGGTCGTAGCAAAAAGTAGATTTATACCTTAATAGACATTGATACCCAGTTATGAGAGGGCCATAAACAATAACTAATAATGCTGCATATGGTTAAATCTCACCTTCCTGGTAAAAATGGTTTTGGTTGCTGAGGTGTAGTCACTCACTTTTGAGGACACAAGCTCAAGTACATAGTAGAAAAATGATGCTAACATTAGAATTTTTTTAAATTGAACCTTTATTTAACTATTCAAGTCGGTTAAGATCAAATTCTTTTGGACTCCCGATCACAGCCGGTTGTGATTCAGCCCGGAATTGAATCAGGGTCTGTAGTGACACCTCTAGCACTGAGATGCAGTGCCTTTAGAACGCTGTGCCACTAGGGAGCCCAGGTAAATATCATGTTATGTAGCTCCTATTCAACCAAAGTGGTTGAATGGGGCCTGAAATGACTGATATGCCTTCTAAATATAGTAATAATTAAATGATCTATTGACTAACTATATGATTTCACCTTCCTTATAACTATAAAATAATATATTTTGTGAAAGTACAATATGGCACCATTTTCATAGAACTGATGATAGTGAATGGTCTTCCCTGCTGGCTCTGAGCAATGCACAGATGCCATTCAAATACCTGCCGACTTGTTGCAACTTCCGCTTTAAGTACAAAGTGATGTTTGTCCGTCTGTGACCAAGAGAAAGGGGTCTTGTTTCAGTTCTACCAAATGCTTTTGTATTTTTTCATGTTGGTTGGTCTTACTCTGTGTGAACATCACAGCGTTTGGGGCTGTGACCTACTGAGCCAGAGGAGATCAGTCCTTTGTTTGAATAGGTCCTGTTTTTTGGTCTCACTCCTTCAGCTATTGAGTGGAACGGGACAACCTTAATGCTTTTTTGTAAATCCTTCCATTTGTTTCTAAACCATCCACAGACACATCTATAAGCCAAAAACATTCAGGACAAATCCAAAACCCAAGTAAGTCCCTGATGTCAGGACTTTGTCTCTAGCAGGTCTTAGAGGGTGCACGTGGAACCTCTTATCTTTGGCATTGGGGAGTGTCATGGAGGGCCAGCTCCATTTTAAAGTAGTTGGTACATTTTCTTCTTTCCTGTTTTTGAGGGGTTGTAGAGCCAATGTTGGTGATTTACTGCCACCTTCCACGCTGGAGTGTCTGCTCAGTAGTGTCTGATCCCTTCAACTGATCTGGATGGAGTTATCTGATCTCTCCCTAACCCACAGCAAGTCCCACTCCGTTGACTACTTTAAAATGTTGCACGCTATCTGTCACAGGCATTTGTCCCAAGTGCCAAACCTTTTCTCACTCTGTGGAGGAACCGAATATTCTTATAGCTCACCTTAGATCGTTCATAACCTTGTGGCACCAGACTGATTGCTGCGTTCACCATTCTGTTTTACTGCACGTATAAGTCTGGGCTTTCTCCAACAGAAGGGCGTTTGGACCAGCCATTTTCTTTCTTATTCCAATCAGCTTCCTCCTTAGAAATAGGGGGTGTATATGGGACAAAAACCCACGCAACCAAATAGTGTGCTTTGAATTAGGCCGTCCTCTGATTGAATGGAGCGTGTGATCCAATCGCTGACAAGTAGTTTTGAATTATACCTGCCGTTATAGACATGTACTCAAACTGTTTAAATTAATTAATTGTTAATTAACTGGTAATTCAACCAATATGGTTGGACTTTAGAGCCCTGGTTGGCATAGAGTCAAGTCTACAAAACCTTGTGGATTTTATTCATAACGGATTCTAGTTTTGGGAACAGAAAATTGTAGTGAAATCGGATTTTCATCTATGAAAACGTTTTGCTGAATGTCAACCCAGTTTCAGATATGGTAAGGAGATGAAGCCCCTAGTGGATGTGACAGGTTGTCCTCTAGTATTCAAATAGCGAATTTCAGTATAAGGCTTTATCGTTCCAGGAAGGACATTTTATGTTTATGGATGCACTATAGATGTGATAAGGAGAACGGGGATGGATCACATATAGAGGATATCCTCACGTTTGTTATGGGCTTCCTGTCCTGACCATATTTGGTAAGAAGAGGAAGTCCAGTGATAAGGCAGACAAGAGGAGCAACATGATGGATGAAACGTCCAATCTGTATACAGGTTGAAAGGTTGTCAATGAGTCAAGTCAAAACTTAGTGGACCTTTTTCATAACAAGTTTTGTGAACAGAAAATTGTATGGAGATCTGTGAAAAAACATCAACCCACTTTCAGTTTCCTTCTGCCTTGCACTGGACCTCTTCTTACCAAATATGGTCAGGACAGGAAGCCCCTAGCAGTTGTGATAAGTCAGCGTTTTCCATGTCTGTCTGTGGAGCAACTATAACATGAAAGGACTTCCTGGAATTAGCCAAAATGACATAGGAATTCCCTCTTTGAATACTACATTTATCTTTATATGGTAAGACGTGTGTATGTACATGTAGTTCTACCGAAATGATATTGATTCAGTTTTCCACAGACAGACCCTGCTTTTAATACAGAGTAGTAAGATAAAATAATATACTTACTATGACTGAGGTGGTTGTCCCACCTAGCTATTTTAAGATGAATTCACTAACTGTGACTCACTGGATAAGAGCGTCTGCTAAATGACTTAAATGTAAATGTTTTCACATTTTGGATAAGTTCACATTTTGGATAAGATAAGTTCACATTTTGGATAAGTTCACGTTTTGGATAAGTGACATTTAACATACTTGTAACATTGTCAATTCACAAATGATTCCAGATTTTTTTTTTTAACAAATCTGAAGTAAAAACAGAACAGGTGAGAAACACAAAGCAGTGTGATTACGGAGTAAATAATCCAGGTTAATCTCTTTCTCTACTTACCTGGGGGGGGGGGGGGGGTCCCTTTTTGTCTTGACAGAAGGTTGACTGTGTCGCTGTGTGTAGAACGATGAGGAGCAGGAGAGTTATTGCACTTTATACTTCCACTTTCACAATCAGATATGGCCAGTCAATCAAATCAACGTTTATTAGGCACGTGCACACAGTACAGTGAAACGCTCGCTAACTCTTCTCAAAAATGCTGTATAATATCATTCAAAAATCAAATGCCAAATACAAAAGCCCCCAAAAATAACAAGTAGTAATAAAAAGTAGAAGGAAAAACTAGTATGAGAAGTATGTACATATTATATCTGTGATTTATCAAAATGGAGACTTTAATACAAGTAGCGAAGTGACTTGTTACTGCAGCTTCAGTAAACAGCAGTTGAAACCAGAGGAGCACTGTCTCCTAGTCTGCTGTGTTCTGTTGCTGCTGGTCTGCCCGTCACCAGAGGCGTTAGGCTAGGTACACTGTCTCCTAGTCTGCTGTGTTCTGTTGCTGCTGGTCTGCCCGTCATCTGTCCGCCAAACCAGAGGAGCACTGTCTCCTAGTCTGCTGTGTTCTGTTGCTGCTGGTTTGCCCGTCATCTGTCCACCAAACCAGAGGAGCACTGTCTCCTAGTCTGCTGTGTTCTGTTGCTGCTGGTCTGCCCGTCATCTGTCCACCAAACCAGAGGAGCACTGTCTCCTAGTCTGCTGTGTTCTGTTGCTGCTGGTCTGCCCGTCATCTGTCCGCCAACCCAGAGGAGCACTGTCTCCTAGTCTGCTGTGTTCTGTTGCTGCTGGTTTGCCCGTCATCTGTCCACCAAACCAGAGGAGCACTGTCTCCTAGTCTGCTGTGTTCTGTTGCTGCTGGTCTGCCCGTCACCAGAGGCGTTAGGCTAGGTACACTGTCTCCTAGTCTGCTGTGTTCTGTTGCTGCTGGTCTGCCCGTCATCTGTCCGCCAAACCAGAGGAGCACTGTCTCCTAGTCTGCTGTGTTCTGTTGCTGCTGGTTTGCCCGTCATCTGTCCACCAAACCAGAGGAGCACTGTCTCCTAGTCTGCTGTGTTCGGTTGCTGCTGGTCTGCCCGTCATCTGTCCACCAAACCAGAGGAGCACTGTCTCCTAGTCTGCTGTGTTCTGTTGCTGCTGGTCTGCCCGTCATCTGTCCGCCAACCCAGAGGAGCACTGTCTCCTAGTCTGCTGTGTTCTGTTGCTGCTGGTTTGCCCGTCATCTGTCCACCAAACCAGAGGAGCACTGTCTCCTAGTCTGCTGTGTTCTGTTGCTGCTGGTCTGCCCGTCACCAGAGGCGTTAGGCTAGGTACACTGTCTCCTAGTCTGCTGTGTTCTGTTGCTGCTGGTCTGCCCGTCATCTGTCCGCCAAACCAGAGGAGCACTGTCTCCTAGTCTGCTGTGTTCTGTTGCTGCTGGTTTGCCCGTCATCTGTCCACCAAACCAGAGGAGCACTGTCTCCTAGTCTGCTGTGTTCTGTTGCTGCTGGTCTGCCCGTCATCTGTCCACCAAACCAGAGGAGCACTGTCTCCTAGTCTGCTGTGTTCTGTTGCTGCTGGTCTGCCCGTCATCTGTCCGCCAAACCAGAGGAGCACTGTCTCCTAGTCTGCTGTGTTCTGTTGCTGCTGGTCTGCCCGTCATCTGTCCAACAAACCAGAGGAGCACTGTCTCCTAGTCTGCTGTGTTCTGTTGCTGCTGGTCTGCCCGTCACCAGAGGCGTTAGGCTAGGTACACTGTCTCCTAGTCTGCTGTGTTCTGTTGCTGCTGGTCTGCCCGTCACCAGAGGCGTTAGGCTAGGTACACTGTCTCCTAGTCTGCTGTGTTCTGTTGCTGCTGGTCTGCCCGTCACCAGAGGCGTTAGGCTAGGTACACTGTCTCCTAGTCTGCTGTGTTCTGTTGCTGCTGGTCTGCCCGTCACCAGTGTCGTTAGGCTAGGTACACTGTCTCCTAGTCTGCTGTGTTCTGTTGCTGCTGGTCTGCCCGTCACCAGTGTCGTTAGGCTAGGTACACTGTCTCCTAGTCTGCTGTGTTCTGTTGCTGCTGGTCTGCCCGTCACCAGAGGCGTTAGGCTAGGTACACTGTCTCCTAGTCTGCTGTGTTCTGTTGCTGCTGGTCTGCCCGTCACCAGAGTCGTTAGGCTAGGTACACTGTCTCCTAGTCTGCTGTGTTCTGTTGCTGCTGGTCTGCCCGTCACCAGGGTCGTTAGGCTAGGTACACTGTCTCCTAGTCTGCTGTGTTCTGTTGCTGCTGGTCTGCCCGTCACCAGAGGCGTTAGGCTAGGTACACTGTCTCCTAGTCTGCTGTGTTCTGTTGCTGCTGGTCTGCCCGTCACCAGAGGCGTTAGGCTAGGTACACTGTCTCCTAGTCTGCTGTGTTCTGTTGCTGCTGGTCTGCCCGTCACCAGAGGCGTTAGGCTAGGTACACTGTCTCCTAGTCTGCTGTGTTCTGTTGCTGCTGGTCTGCCCGTCACCAGTGTCGTTAGGCTAGGTACACTGTCTCCTAGTCTGCTGTGTTCTGTTGCTGCTGGTCTGCCCGTCACCAGTGTCGTTAGGCTAGGTAAACTGCCACCGACTCGACATGACGCTGTGAATGTATTTTCCCTTCCATTTACAAGCTGAATTGCAATAAACATGATGCACACATAGTATTACATAGAATGCTGTTTTATTTGATGGTTACCAGGTTGACCTCGTGTAAAGGGTCAGGCTGGGGTTGGAGGCCAGGGGTCAAGGTTGACCGTAATAAATAAAATGGGTTGGTATCTCTCTACCCAGGGCCATCTGGCAGCGCTGCTGGGGTTGCGGTTCTGAGTCAGGTGCTGAACCCAAACAAACCACTCATCCTAATCCCCCTAACCCTATCTAAAGTACACACATGATTTCTCCTGCTTCTGCTCTCTCTTTCTGTCCCTCTATCTCTGTTCTTCACTATCTTTTTTCTATCTCTCTATTGCTCTCCTGATTTTTAGGTATTTTTCTCCTAGGTTATTCTCTCTCTGCTCAGATGGTATCTCTCTATCCTAGGTTATTCTCTCTCTGCTCAGATGGTATCTCTCTATCCTAGGTTATTCTCTCTCTGCTCAGATGGTATCTCTCTATCCTAGGTTATACTCTCTCTGCTTAGCTGATTCCCCTCTTTCTTGCCATCTAACATCTCTTTCTCTCTCTCTCTCCTTGTTATTCCCTCATTCCCCTCCCTGTCCTCCGTTGTCTCTCCTTGTTATTCCCTCATTCCCCTCCCTGTCCTCCGTGGTCTCTCCTTGTTATTCCCTCATTCCCCTCCCTGTCCTCCGTTGTCTCTCCTTGTTATTCCCTCATTCCCCTCCCTGTCCTCCGTTGTCTCTCCTTGTTATTCCCTCATTCCCCTCCCTGTCCTCCGTGGTCTCTCCTTGTTATTCCCTCATTCCCCTCCCTGTCCTCCGTTGTCTCTCCTTGTTATTCCCTCATTCCCCTCCCTGTCCTCCGTTGTCTCTCCTTGTTATTCCCTCATTCCCCTCCCTGTCCTCCGTTGTCTCTCCTTGTTATTCCCTTCTCTTCCTCCAGCTTATCTTTCCCTGGATCCCTCTTCCTACTCTCACCCTGGCTCCCGAGGTAAAGTGCTTCCGTCTATCTCTCTCTGCATCTTTCTCCATGGATAGCTCCAGAGCGTGAGGGGGGGCTTCAGTCCTCCAGTAGGCCCAGACGGTGCTCTCAAACCTGGATTAGACTAGGCTGAGTGGCCCCCTGGAGCTCTGGAGTCTTTCTCTTGCTATACCTTAGGACAGCATACACTCACACACTAAGTCTACTGCCACCAGTGGGCTTGTCCTGGCATCTAGTAGTGTGTGGATGCATAGCTTGTAGTGTCTAAGGCTGTTTCACAGGAAAGTTGGTGTGCTTGCATGGAGGCGCATGCATTAGTATATATAGTCTGTGTCTTTGTGCATGAACGTGTTGCTTATTTTGGTGTGTGTGTTTACAGTATGCATGTATGTGTGTGTATGCTGGCGTGTTTTCTTGTTCCCCTGCTAAAATGTGATTGTCTCTCTCGCGCGCTCTCTCTCGTTCTCTCCTGTTCTCTATCTATCTCGCTCTCGCTCTCTCTCTCTCTCCAGTCCTCAGTGCTGATAGGGTGGAGCAGATGACCAAGACCTACAATGACATTGAGGTTGTCACACATCTATTGGCTGAGGTGGGCTCTCATTGGTGCACGGTCTTTGACACATGGCGGTGATTAGTTGTCATTGATGATTCTGGCCGCGTGATTGGTGGACTAACTGTTGTATGTATCATTGATTGCAGCGGGATCGGGACTTGGAGCTGGCCGCTCGGATTGGTCAGTCTCTGCTTCAGAGGAACCACCTGCTCCAGGAACGCAATGAGTCTGTGGAGGAACAGCTAGCACAGGCCCTGGACCAGGTAACACACACACACACTACTGTACACACACACACACTACTGTACACACACACACTACTGTACGCACACACACTACTGTACACACCACACCCCCTCTGACCCCCCCTGTCCCAGGTGCACCAGCTACAACATGAGCTGGGGAAAAAGGATGAGTTGCTGCGCATGGTGGCCAGCGCTTCGGAGGAGAGTGAGACTGATTCCAGCTGCTCAACGCCGCTGCACCCCCGCCAACCCCTAGCACCAGCTGTGGCCCTCAGCCAGCTGGAGGCCCTGCAGGGGAAAATGTCTGATCTGGAAGAGGAGAACCTGGCCCTACGCTCTGAGGTATAGCTGACATGACACCTTATTTCCTAGAGTTCACTACTTTTGACCAGGACCCATAGGGTTAAGGTTAGGATAAACGGTAGGGTGATCTGATCCCAGATCTGTGGTCCGTGCCAATTCTACTCCGACTGTGCACTTTATGCGGTCCAGGCTTTTAAACGCTTCATAGTGGGGCCCCCCCCACCTTACTCTAACCTCTGTACCTCTGGTCCGACCAGGCCCCTCACACCTTACTCTAACCTCTGTACCTCTGGTCCGACCAGGCCCCCCCCACCTTACTCTAACCTCTGTACCTCTGGTCCGACCAGGCCCCCCCCACCTTACTCTAACCTCTGTACCTCTGGTCCGACCAGGCCCCTCACACCTTACTCTAACCTCTGTACCTCTGGTCCTACCAGGCCCCTCACACCTTACTCTAACCTCTGTACCTCTGGTCCGACCAGGCCCCTCACACCTTACTCTAACCTCTGTACCTCTGGTCCGACCAGGCCCCTCACACCTTACTCTAACCTCTGTACCTCTGGTCCGACCAGGCCCCTCACACCTTACTCTAACCTCTGTACCTCTGGTCCTACCAGGCCCATCTGATAGTTCCTAATACCTCACTGTAAAACCCTGTGGTCCGACCAGGCCCGCCATCTGATAGTTCCTAACACCTCACTGTAAACCCTATGGTCCGACCAGGCCCGTCATCTGATAGTTCCTAACACCTCACTGTAAACCCTGTGGTTCGACCAGGCCCATCATCTGATAGTTCCTAACACCTCACTGTAAAACCCTGTGGTCCGACCAGGCCCGTCATCTGATAGTTCCTAACACCTCACTGTAAACCCTATGGTCCGACCAGGCCCGTCATCTGAAGACGGAGACCATCACCTTCGAGGAGAAAGAACAACAGCTGGTCAGCGACTGTGTCAAGGAGCTACGTGAGTCACATGCACTCAAACACACACACACACACACAAAAAAGGAATGAATCAGGTCAATTAACAAGTAATTAGGTTATTGATCTCTAATGATTAAAGAGCTGTGTGGGTTGGTTCAGGTGAGTCCAACAGTCAGATGGTGAACCTGACAGAGGAGCTGTCCCATAAGAATGAAGAGGTGATGCGACACCAGGAGGAGATTTCCCAGCTCCTCTCCCAGATAGTAGAGCTCCAACACCGCGTCAAAGAGGTGAGGGGAGAGGAAGAGCGCAGTTTGAAGTTGATGTTGTAGTAATACTTGTAGAGGAATAGTACTAAGGAAGTGTGTTTCCAGCTGGCCCTGGAGAAAGAGGAGCTGAGGATTCACCTACAGGCCTCGAAAGATGCCCAGAGATCACTCACTGCAGAGGTGAGTTGTCTAGCAATGAACAGTTCAATGAACTCTGACTCCATAGAAGTGCCTTAAGGTGGGCCCTTTTTCCGAACTCTCCAACATCATTTGAACCACCGCTATATGTCAGAGCAGAACTGCACCTGATAAGCAGTATGATATGGCCCAGAGTTGTAGTATTTAAAATATTATCTTGGGTTTTGTCTGTTATGTTGACACAAGCAGGGAATTTGTGTTCAATGTTATTAGCTGCATCAAGGTTTAAGTTAAGGTGTTTATTACTGAAGAATGAGTATGTGTGGAATACGGTCATGAAGTGTGGATATTTAACTGTTGTGTAGCTGAACCAGCTAGCAGAGGGTTAACTGTGTTGTTGTGTAGCTGAACCAGCTAGCAGAGGGTTAACTGTGTTGTTGTGTAGCTGAACCAGCTAGCAGAGGGTTAACTGTGTTGTTGTGTAGCTCAACCAGCTAGCAGATGGTTAACTGTGTTGTTGTGTAGCTGAACCAGCTAGCAGAGGGTTAACTGTGTTGTTGTGTAGCTGAACCAGCTAGCAGAGGGTTAACTGTGTTGTTGTGTAGCTGAACCAGCTAGCAGATGGTTAACTGTGTTGTTGTGTAGCTGAACCAGCTAGCAGAGGGTTAACTGTGTTGTTGTGTAGCTGAACCAGCTAGCAGAGGGTTAACTGTGTTGTTGTGTAGCTGAACCAGCTAGCAGAGGGTTAACTGTGTTGTTGTGTAGCTGAACCAGCTAGCAGAGGGTTAACTGTGTTGTTGTGTAGCTGAACCAGCTAGCAGAGGGTTAACTGTGTTGTTGTGTAGCTGAACCAGCTAGCAGAGGGTTAACTATGTTGTTGTGTAGCTGAACCGGCTAGCAGAGGGTTAACTGTGTTGTTGTGTAGCTGAACCAGCTAGCAGAGGGTTAACTGTGTTGTTGTGTAGCTGAACCAGCTAGCAGAGGGTTAACTGTGTTGTTGTGTAGCTGAACCAGCTAGCAGAGGGTTAACTGTGTTGTTGTGTAGCTGAACCAGCTAGCAGAGGGTTAACTGTGTTGTTGTGTAGCTGAACCAGCTAGCAGAGGGTTAACTGTGTTGTTGTGTAGCTGAACTAGCTAGCGTTGGGTTAACTGTGTTTGGGGTTAAAAACCCTAAGGTCAATGTCCTTGCCCCAGCTGAAATCTAATTAGCATAACAAAGAAAATCCCCATAAAAGATATCAAAGCTATATAGATATCTGTTCTTTTTTGCTTTGGATGCATCTCATTCCACCGCATGTGTATACTGAATGTCACACTTCCACATCTGAGGTGAAAGGTGACAGTGCTAGAGTGGTGTTTGTCAGACCATGAGACCTTCTGAAAATCGTTCTTGTCACAGAATGATCTGTAGCGTCCGACCGGTTTGGACTACAAAACTATTACCTCTATGGAAAGATGAGACGAATCTCACTAACACGATGGTGTTCTCCGTTTTGCTCTACGACCCCCCCACACGAGTCTCAGTACAGTCGATCTGCCTGTAGTGTCTGATCAGTCTGGGCTACACACTAATTTGACCCTCTGTGGAACACGTACACTATCGGTCAAATGTTTTAGAACACTTAGTCATTCAAGGATTTTATTTATTTGGACTATTTTCTACATTGTAGAATAATATTGAAGACAAACTATGAAATAATACATATTATAAGTGTTAAACAAATCAAAATATATTTTATATTTGAGATTCTTCAAATAGCCACCCTTTACCTTGATGACAGCTTTGCACACTCTTGGCATTCTCTCAACCAGTTTCAACTAGAATGCTTTTCCAACAGTCTTGAAGGAGTTCCCACATATGCTGAGCACTTTTTGGCTGCTTTTCCTTCACTCCGTGGTCCGACTCATCCCAAACCATCTCAATTTGGTTGAGGTCGGGAGATTGTGGAAACCAGGTCATCTGATGCAGCACTCCACTCTCCTTCTTGATAAAATAGCCCTTACACAGCCTGGAGGTGTAACCCTGTGTTGGGTTATTAACCCCCCCCCCGGCTTATGGGTTAACTATGTTGTGTTGTATAGCTGAACTAGCTAGCAGTAGTGTTAACTATGTTGTGTTTTGTAGCTGAACCAGCTAGCGGAGGGTTAACTATGTTGTGTTGTGTTGTATAGCTGAATGAGCTAGCGGACCGTAATGTAGAGTGTGTGGGGATGCTACATGAGTCTCAGGAAGAAATCAAGGAGCTGCGCAGTAAGAACACTCCGTCTGCAGGCATGAGACGACACCTGCCCTACGGACTCTTCCCCATGGTGAGATATATACCTTCTGTAATATGTGTGTGTGTGTGTGTGTGTTAGGGATGTAACGATTCACCAAAACACAGCTTTAAAATGTTTAAGATACAAGTGCTTCGGTCCGCGGAACCCAAACCGAACCAAATGTAGCATGCATCGGTCAGACAATCTATTCAAAGTGAAAAAACCGCTGGTTCACTAATATCTTTTGCTCATATTATATTATTTCTACCTTCAGAAAATACCTCATATTTTGTGACAACTGATGTGTCCTCTCCTTCAGTGTTGAACTGCATGTAACTGTGTTGACCGTCATTGATCTACAAGTCATTTTGCAATGTCGAACAACCCCAGGCAATATCATTAGTCTAGTTAAACTGCGCACTGTGCCCAGCTTCACACGCTGACCAACGTGAGGTAACACGCATTTCCACGTAGCACGCTGGGGGTGATTAAACAACGGAGCCTCATTCATTTTCTATGGAGTGAAGTGGGTGGGGGGGACCGTCGGGTGACGCGAGCATGGTTTAGGAAGCATGAACAGGGCGGTACTAAAAATGGGGAAAGCTGAACCTTTTGCAAATACTCTGCGACATTGTGCCGCTATTGACCAATCTAAGCTCACTATAGCTTCCAACCCCTAGTTGATTGGCTGTTGATACCTAGCACTACCTGCCCTGCTTTCTAGCACCCACATGAACTATCCAAATGATTATGTTATGTGGAAGTTGGGCAGGAGGCTGTATTGCATTAGTGGAAACCTCAGGTCTGCCGTTTTTTACTAGCAGAAGTCACTTTTCGTAGCAGGTTAGAAGAATTAGATTAAGGTTAGGAAAAAGGAAATTGTCTCCAAAGCAAACATATGTAGCAACAACCAGGCCTGCCTTGAGAAGCCATGGATCACAGGATTCATCCACACCAAGCTAAAGGGTAGAGCGGCCTCTTTCAAGGAGCTTGACACTAATCTGGACGCTTATAAGAAATCCCGCTATGCGCTAAGACGAACCATCAAGCAGGCAAAGTGTCAATACAGGACTAAGATTGAATCCTACTACACCGGTTCTGGATGTGGCAGGGCTTGAAAACTATTACGTACTATGAAGGGAAACCCAGCCGCAAGCTGCCCAGTGACGCGAGGCTACCAGACAAGCTAAATGCCTTTTATGAGAGCACCAGCTGTTCCGGAGGACTGTGTGATCATGCTCTCCGTAGCCAATGTGTGCAAGACCTTTAAACAGGTCAATATTCACGGATCAGTCAGACGGATTACCAGGACGTGTACTAAAAGCATGCGCAGACAAACTGCCAAGTGTCTTCACTGACATTTTCAACCTCTCCCTGGCCAAGTCTGTAATACCTACATGTTTCAAACAGACCACAATAGTCCCTGTGCCCAAGAACACTAAGGTAACCTACCTAAATGACTACTGCCCCGTAGCACACACGCCGGTAACCATGAAGTGCTTTGAAAGGCTGGTCATGGCTCACATGAACACCATCATGCCAGAAACCCTAGACCCACTCCAATTCGCATACCGCCCCAACAGATCCACAGATGACGCAATCTCAATCGCACTCAACGCTGCCCTTTCCCACCTGGACAAAATGAACACCCATGTGAGAATGCTGTTCCTTGACTACAGCTCAGTGTTCAACATCATAGTGCCCACAAAGCTCATCACTAAGTTAAGGACCCTGGGACTAAACATCTCCTTCTGCAAATGGATCCTGGACTTCCTGACGGGCCGCCCCCAGATAGTAAGGGTAGGTAACAACACATCTGCCAACACTGGGGCCCCTCAGGGGTGTGTGCTTAGTCCCCTCCTGTACTCCCTCAGCTGCGTGGCCAAGCACGACTCCAACACTATCATTAAGTTTAGGCCTGATCACCGACAACGATGAGACAGCCTATAGGGAGGAGGTCAGAGACCTGGCAGTGTGGTGCCAGGACAACAACCTCTCTCAATGTGAGCAAGGCAAAGGAGTTGATTGTGGACTACAGGAAATGGAGGGCCAAACAGGCCCCCATTTTAACATTGACGGGACTGAAGTGGAGCAGGTTGAGAGCTTCAAGTTCCTTCGTGTCCAACAAACTGTCAGGGTCCAAACACATCAAGACAGTTGTGAAGACAGCACGAGAACACCTTTTCCCACTCGGGAAACTAAAAAGATTTGGCACGGGTCCCCAGATCCTCACAGTTCCACAGCTGCACCATCAAGAGCATCCTGATCGGTTGCATCCCAGCCTGGTATGGCAACTGCTCGGCATCTGACTGACAGGCCCAATATATCACTGGGGTCAGACATCCAGGACATATATACTAGGTGGTGTCAGAGGAAGGCCCAAAAAATTGTCATAGACTCCAGTCACCCAAGTCGTAGACTGTTCTCTCTGCTACCGCACGACAAGCGGTACCGGTGCTCCAAGTCTCCTTTACAGCTTCTACTCACAAGCCATAAGACTACTGAACAACTAATCAAATGGCCACACAGATAATCTACATGGACCCCCTCCCCCCCCAGTGTTTTTACACTGCTGCTACTCGCTTTTTATTATCTATGCATAGTCACTTTGCAAATTACCTTGACTATCCTGTACCCTCGCACATTGACTTGGTACTGGTACCCCCTGTATATAGCCTCCACATTGACTCGGTACCGGTACCCCCTGTATATAGCTTCCACATTGACTCTGTACTGGTACCCCCTGTATATAGCCCCCACATTGACTCTGTACCCGGCACCCCCTGTATATAGCCTCCATATTGCCTCTGTACCGGTACCCCCTGTATATAGCCTCCACATTGACTCTGTACCAGTACCCCCTGTATATAGCCCCCACATTGACTCGGTTCCGGTACCCTCTGTATAGAGCCTCCACATCGACTCTGTACCGTAACACCCTGTATAGAGCCCCCACATTGACTCTGTACCGGTACCCCCTGTATAGAGCCTCCACATTGACTCTGTACTGGTACCCCCTGTATATAGCCCCCACATTGACTCTGTATCGGTACCCCTTGTATATAGCCTCCACATTGACTCGGTACCGGTACCCCCTGTATATAGCTTCCACATTGACTCGGTACCGGGACCCCCTGTATATAGCCTCCACATTGACTCGGTATCGGTACCCCCTGTATATGTTATTGTTATGTAAATGTATTGTTACTTTTTGATTTAATTTTTTTACTGAAGAATATTTACAAAATAAACTAATCTATTTCTTGAACTGCATTGTGGGTTAAGGGCTTGTTAGTAAACATTTCATGGGAAGGTCAACACATGTTGTATTAAGGGCTTGTTAGTAAACATTTCATGGGAAGGTCAACACATGTTGTATTAAGGGCTTGTTAGTAAACATTTCATGGGAAGGTCAACACATGTTGTATTAAGGGCTTGTTAGTAAACATTTCATGGGAAGGTCAACACATGTTGTATTCGCCGCAGGTTTCCACTAATGTGATGTTGCATGAGGTAGGCAGCCTGTTACTTTAGTTTTGGCAGTTTTGCTTTAAACAATCAGTCTATATGGTAATTTTTAGACATACAGGCTAAAGTTGATAATTGAATAATGAGGAAAGCAAATCATTTCTGCGAGGCGCACTGCGTGGTTGAAGCGATGGGAGAAGAACACGCAATAAAACATTTAAAACACAAAAAGTTGTGCCATATATTCATTGGCTATGTCATAGCTCATTTGTAAACAATAAATATTGATACATTACTACCTCAAACACTTAAGCTGCAAAAACATCAAGTTAATCAGTGGGTGATGGGGATTTCAGAACCAAAGTGGGGGGAGAAAAAAAACGGCTACATTGCCCACCTTATCTGATAGTGGTAATGGGGTGGTAGTATCCTTTATGGCTCAGATCAGGTGCCTAAATGGCATACATGATTTACACACAGACACAGAAGTCAGCTCAGACAGATCCAGCTCAGACAGATCCAGCTCAGACAGATCCAGCTCAGACAGATCCAGCTCAGACAGACACACAGAGATGTCAGCTCAGACAGATCCAGCTCAGAGAGGGCCAGCTCAGACAGATCCAGCTCAGCGAGGGCCAGCTCAGACAGATCCAGCTCAGCGAGGGCCAGCTCAGACAGATCCAGCTCAGACAGATCCAGCTCAGACAGATCCAGCTCAGAGAGGGCCAGCTCAGACAGATCCAGCTCAGAGAGGGCCAGCTCAGACAGATCCAGTTCAGAGAGGGCCAGCTCAGACAGATCCAGCTCAGACAGATCCAGCTCAGAGAGGGCCAGCTCAGACAGATCCAGCTCAGCGAGGGCCAGCTCAGACAGATCCAGCTCAGCGAGGGCCAGCTCAGACAGATCCAGCTCAGCGAGGGCCAGCTCAGACAGATCCAGCTCAGACAGATCCAGCTCAGACAGATCCAGCTCAGACAGATCCAGCTCAGACAGACACACAGAGATGTCAGCTCAGACAGATCCAGCTCAGAGAGGGCCAGCTCAGACAGATCCAGCTCAGCGAGGGCCAGCTCAGACAGATCCAGCTCAGCGAGGGCCAGCTCAGACAGATCCAGCTCAGACAGATCCAGCTCAGACAGATCCAGCTCAGACAGATCCAGCTCAGAGAGGGCCAGCTCAGACAGATCCAGCTCAGAGAGGGCCAGCTCAGACAGATCCAGTTCAGAGAGGGCCAGCTCAGACAGATCCAGCTCAGACAGATCCAGCTCAGAGAGGGCCAGCTCAGACAGATCCAGCTCAGCGAGGGCCAGCTCAGACAGATCCAGCTCAGCGAGGGCCAGCTCAGACAGATCCAGCTCAGACAGATCCAGCTCAGACAGATCCAGCTCAGACAGATCCAGCTCAGAGAGGGCCAGCTCAGACAGATCCAGCTCAGAGAGGGCCAGCTCAGACAGATCCAGTTCAGAGAGGGCCAGCTCAGACAGATCCAGCTCAGAGAGGGCCAGCTCAGACAGATCCAGCTCAGACAGATCCAGCTCAGACAGATCCAGCTCAGACAGATCCAGCTCAGACAGATCCAGCTCAGAGAGGGCCAGCTCAGACAGATCCAGCTCAGAGAGGGCCAGCTCAGACAGATCCAGCTCAGACAGGGCCAGCTCAGACAGATCCAGCTCAGAGAGGGCCAGCTCAGACAGATCCAGCTCAGAGAGGGCCAGCTCAGACAGATCCAGCTCAGAGAGGGCCAGCTCAGACAGATCCAGCTCAGACAGATCCAGCTCAGACAGATCCAGCTCAGAGAGGGCCAGCTCAGACAGATCCAGCTCAGCGAGGGCCAGCTCAGACAGATCCAGCTCAGACAGATCCAGCTCAGACAGATCCAGCTCAGACAGATCCAGCTCAGAGAGATCCAGTTCAGAGAGGGCCAGCTCAGAGAGGGCCAGCTCAGACAGATCCAGCTCAGATAGGGCCAGCTCAGACAGATCCAGCTCAGAGAGGGCCAGCTCAGACAGATCCAGCTCAGAGAGGGCCAGCTCAGACAGATCCAGCTCAGACAGATCCAGCTCAGACAGATCCAGCTCAGAGAGGGCCAGCTCAGACAGAGCCAGCTCAGAGAGGGCCAGCTCAGACAGAGCCAGCTCAGAGAGGGCCAGCTCAGACAGAGCCAGCTCAGAGAGGGCCAGCTCAGACAGATCCAGCTCAGAGAGGGCCAGCTCAGACGGATCCAGCTCAGAGAAGTCAGCTCAGGCAGACACACAGAGATGCCAGCTCAGACAGATCCAGCTCAGAGAGGGCCAGCTCAGAGAAGTCAGCTCAGGCAGACACACAGAGATGCCAGCTCAGACAGATCCAGCTCAGAGAGGGCCAGCTCAGACAGAACCAGCTCAGACAGATCCAGCTCAGAGAGGGCCAGCTCAGACAGATCCAGCTCAGACAGATCCAGCTCAGACAGATCCAGCTCAGACAGATCCAGCTCAGAAAGGGCCAGCTCAGACAGATCCAGCTCAGACAGATCCAGCTCAGAGAGGGCCAGCTCAGACAGATCCAGCTCAGAGAGGGCCAGCTCAGACAGATCCAGCTCAGAGAGGGCCAGCTCAGACAGATCCAGCTCAGAGAGGACCAGCTCAGACAGATCCAGCTCAGAGAGGACCAGCTCAGACAGATCCAGCTCAGAGAGGGCCAGCTCAGACAGATCCAGCTCAGACCGATCCAGCTCAGAGAGGACCAGCTCAGACAGATCCAGCTCAGAGAGGGCCAGCTCAGACAGATCCAGCTCAGACAGATCCAGCTCAGAGAGGGCCAGCTCAGACAGATCCAGCTCAGAGAGGGCCAGCTCAGACAGATCCAGCTCAGAGAGGGCCAGCTCAGACAGATCCAGCTCAGAGAGGGCCAGCTCAGACAGATCCAGCTCAGACAGATCCAGCTCAGAGAGGCCAGCTCAGAGAGGCCAGCTCAGAGAGGCCAGCTCAGAGAGGCCAGCTCAGAGAGGGCCAGCTCAGAGAGGGCCAGCTCATGAGCTCCATCCGCAGCAGATTTGTATTTAGAATGGAAAATGAATGTGTTTATGCAGAAAATGTCAGTGCATCGATTCATTCTCTAATTAAACCCAATCATTTCAAACTAAAACGTATCGTTCCTGTATCTTATTTGAGCCCATGTATCTAGGTATCTATCAAATTCTCTTTAAATGGTAAGATGCATATTCCTAGTGTGTGTATGTGTGTGTGTCAATCCTATTTATGTGTGAATATGTGTGCGTTTGCCCAATAGTGTGTGTACCTATTAATGAGTGTAAATGACTGTGTCTCAGGACTCCCTGGCAGCAGAGATTGAGGGCACCATGAGGAGAGAGCTGAGTGTCGAGGACGAGGTGGCTTTCCAGGACCAGAAGTGAGTATAGAACACACACACACACCGACAACAACAAACACTCACACACACACACACACACCGACAACAACAAACACTCACACACATACCGACAACAACAAACACACACACAAACAGAAGAGCAAAAGCAATCAAAGCAGAAGCTCCCCTCTCTTCCTCTTCTCTAACTCCCCTCTTCCTCTAACTCCCCTCTTCCTCTAACTCCCCTCTTCCTCTAACTCCCCTCTTCCTCTAACTCCCCTCTTCCTCTAACTCCCCTCTTCCTCTAACTCCCCTCCTCCTCTAACTCCCCTCCTCCTCTAACTCCCCTCCTCCTCTAACTCCCCTCCTCCTCTAATTCCCCTCCTCCTCTAACTCCCCTCCTCCTCTAACTCCCCTCTCTTCCTCCTCTCCTCTCTTCTTCTCCTCTCTTCCTCCCTCTCTCCCCGTCCCCAGAGTTTCCCAGAAGAAGGTGTTTCAGACTGTACGCGTGGTCAACGAGTCGGTAGAGCGAGCTGCGGCGATGGCCACGCCCCCTATCCCCGGCTCGGGAGGCAGCTGCCTGGTGATGACGGCCCAGCCCTTCCTGTCCGCACAGGGGATCGACCAATCCCACGGCCGCACCAAGTGAGTTACCCAGGTTGATCCTGATTGTTAGACCTGCAGTCTAAAGCACCCGTATTGACTGTAGTGGATTCATTGAGTCAGTGGCAACAATATGTGAGAGAATTTAAAGCATATTATTTGATATGATTTAATTCAAACTTATTTCAGTGAATTTAGAGCCTACAGAGGAGTATATTTGGGTAAGCATGTGTTTGTGTTGCGTGTCTGTCTTTGTAGTAGGGAGGAGGTCCCGCTCGGCAAGCCTGGCGCACCAGGAGGAAATGACCTCGTGTCGGCGCTGCACCGCCTCTCCCTGCGGCGGCAGAATTTCCTGTGCGAGCGGCAGTTCTTCCAGGCGGAACGCGACAAGAAGCTGGAGGCCCTGGCTGGGGGGGCGGAATCGGATGTGGAGGGGAGTGGCTACAGCTCACCAATGAGCAGCTTCATGTCATCCTTCACCAACCTATCAGAGTTCTCGGTCTCGTCCAGCTGTTTTAAGACCTTCCTGCCTGAGAAGCTGCAGATCGTCAAGCCCATGGAGGGTAAGGATACGTTCATGCTTTAAGTGTAGTCATGATAATGGGCGCGTTCCAGGCAGTCCGATAAGCAACCCCTCTGCACAAATCTACCAGTGATTGAATGCCACATCATCTTTTGCAGTCAGGCATCAGATTTCAGTATGTTAGGCTGCGTTTAGACAGGCAGCCCAAATCTGATAATTTGTCACGATTTTATCAGAGGTGATTGGTCAATAGACCAATATCTGATGTGAAAAGATCTGATGTGATTGGACAAAAGACCAATTAGTGAGAAAAATATCAGAATTGGGCTAGCTGTCTAAACACACCCTTAGAGATGTGGTTACTGAATGTAGGTGGCCTGGAATGCAGCCAAAAGCTATGATCTCTATCCAGGAGTTATTCCTGACCCAATATCTATGATGTCTATATTATCATATCTGTATACTGGTACTCTTGAAATTAGGATATTAATTAGGAGTTTTAGTTTAGTTGTGATGTAACGCATTGATCCCTGACCTCTAACCTTTGCCCTCTCTAGGCTCCCTGAGACCAGAGTTTGAACCCACTTGGTCACATTATGATATCTGTCAACTGTAACACTCCTAATTGTCATCTGTGAGTAACGCATTTGACGCCTGATCCCTAACATTTAACCTCTGACCCCTCTAGGCTCTCTGACTCTGCACCACTGGCAGCAGCTGGCCATGCCCCACCTGGGCACCATCCTGGACCCCCACCCGGGCGTGGTCACCAAGGGCTTTCGGCCCCTCCCCCATGATGCTCTCGCCGACACCGTCTACCGCCTCACTGACCTGGAGGAAGACGAAGAGGGAGGCGACGAAGAACAGAAATATGACATGAGAGGTACTTTTATTCACTATGTACATTTCACAATTGATACATACATACATACATACATACATACATAGTGGGGCAAAAAAAGTATTTAGTCAGCCACCAAATGTGCAAGTTCTCCCACTTAAAAAGATGAGAGGCCTGTAATTTTCATCATAGGTACACTTCAACTATGACAGACAAAATGAGAAAAAAAAATCCAGAAAATCACATTGTAGGATAGATAGATAGATCTCTCCTATTGTAAAATGACTGACTGGGTATTTTATATATATATAGATCTCTCCTATTGTAAATGACTGACTGGGTATTTTATATATATATATAGATCTCTCCTATTGTAAATGACTGACTGGATATATATATATATATATAGATCTCTCCTATTGTAAATGACTGACTGGGTATTTTATATATATATATAGATCTCTCCTATTGTAAATGACTGACTGGGTATTTTATATAGATATAGATATATATATATATATATAGATCTCTCCTATTGTAAATGACTGACTGGGTATTGAAAATGAAATGATGATGATGATGTCTTATTCATATAATTATGAAAATAGTTTTTTTGTAAACGATTGATTTAAAATCATTTAGCAGTCTCACTAACAAAGGTTTGGGACTTTTCAGGAAACAGAGGGAAGGAAGGGACAGACGCCTGGGAGAAGAAGGGAGAGGAGGAAGAGGAGGAGGAAGGAGGGATCACCTTCAAGGTGCAGTACTCATCAACACCGGAGGAGAACAGGGAAAGGATTAGGGAGCGTTTGCCGTTGAACAGGCCACCGGTGTCTCCCGTTTCTCCCGTTTTCGTACCAGTACCAGGCTCTCCACAGCTCCCTCTAATCCCGATCACCTGTGACCTCCCTATGACCTCTAATGCCCCCTGTGACATCATCAGTGTCCCGGCCCTCTTGGCTCTGCCCGTCAGTGTAACGTCCATGGCTCCTGTCCAATCCCAGAGCCTGACTGTCACCAGTCTTACTGCTACAACCTCCTCGTCAGGTAAGTTTTAAAAACATTTAACATTAAAAGTTTAACGTTATAGCTGGAATCCTTAATGGTGAAACAGCCGTGTCCGTTTGCGATATTAAAACACCAAATAAGTTATTTTAATCAACGGAGACTGTTTTTCCCCTCTGACATAATCGTCCTCGCCGTTGAAGAGCACAATTAGTTTCACCGTGCTGCCCGACGCTCCCCAGCCCAGCAACAACAACCATGACAACGTGGTGGAGCGACCAGTGGTTTCCCCTTACTGCGGATTACATCCTTTAACCAATCATCATCTTCTTTCACAAGATAAGGAACTGAAAAGGGCCGTTATTGGAAGCCGTTGGTCTGTGATGGAATGTTTGAATGGTGTGTTTTGTCTCTTCAGTTTATAACCCGGGGAAATGTCAGAGTTCAACGTCTTCCACCTACACCTTTACAACCTGCCGCATCCTGCACCCCTCTGACATCACCCAGGTCACCTCCAGGTACACACACACACACACACACACACGACTATGAAGGTGATTGGTGTTGTGTGTTTGTGCTGTAGTGTTTATGACATGGCTGTGTGGGGTAACATTGTCTTGTCTCTCTCTCTCAGTTCCCACTGTCAGTCTTCTGTCTCAGAGTACACTCCCAGCTCCATGAGGACAGGCCCCAGCACCCCGGTGACCCCCTGCAGGCTGAGTTTGGGGGTGGACTCCTTCCCCCCTCGCCGTCCCCCCGCCCCCTGTGGCCTGGCCAAGCTGGTCCTGGAGAGGGGCATCTCTGCTTCCCTCTCCACCGCCGATGCCCCCCCTCCCTCTCACCTTAAAGCCCCACTCCCCCAGCGTCTCCTCCCCAGCACGCCCCCCAACTCCCCGTCCCACTCGCCGACCCCCTCGCCTGTGCCCTTTGAGTCCCGCGCCTCGGCGCCAGCCACCTGTGACAACTTCCTGGCGTCGCGTCCGGCCGAGCTCTTCCTCCAGGACGTGTATGGGCTAAAGTTTGGCCGCACCCATCGCCCCAACCTCCCCAGCCCCGACCCCGCCTCACATAGCTTCAGCCACGGCCCCAGAATCAAATCCAAAGCCAAACCCGACCCCATCAATGTAAACTTAGTCGAGAGGCTACGCCGGCTGGGATTGGTCAAGGTTCCCCAGGGGGTGGAGCCGTTGTCAGAGGGCCTGGTGCGTCAGGACTCGGCCACCT
Organism: Oncorhynchus clarkii lewisi; assembly: GCF_045791955.1. NCBI lineage: Eukaryota > Metazoa > Chordata > Actinopteri > Salmoniformes > Salmonidae > Oncorhynchus > Oncorhynchus clarkii. The sequence goes on along the minus strand of NW_027261148.1, from coordinate 432,467 downwards.
TCCTAGCCACAGGCGGAGGCAGCCTATTGGACGGCCTGCGGCGGAACCAGAGCCTCCCCGCTATGAGTGGAGCGACGCGGGGAAGCCCCTCCCACCATCTGGGCCAGGCCCCACCTCAGCCACCCACCTCCCTAGCCATCGCCCCGCCACTCTGGGGCAACCTGAAGGGGCAGCGCTCTGTCCGCTCTAGGCCCGCCTCCACCTCCCATGCCCCACCCCCTTCACTCAAACCATGAAGAAGTTATGACACTACAGGGAGACAGGGTTTGGAGGGGAGCCAGCACCGAACAGAAGCATTTGGGCCCACACCCTCTCTCCTCTTTCCTCCCTCCACCCCTCCCTGCCTTGCTCCTTCTCCACATCTCTTTTAGACTGATATTCGATGAAGAAAAGGGCAACAAGTGGGGGGAAAAAGTCCCTCTCCTTTTTTATAAATTATTTTTAAAAGCACAATATTGTTAAAAATGGAAATGTGCATTAATGCCACGGTGTATATGCCATTTTAAAAGCCTTAGATTGCCTGCAAAGGGCTTTATTAGATGTTCCTAACCTTGCCTGCCTTCCCCCTCCAGCCCTCTAGGAGTGCTGTAGGTAGACGTTCTCCCTGCTCTCTTCTGCTCTGCCCCTGCAGTAGTTATTCATCTGTGAGGCTCTGGATGCTCAAATAGATGGGAAGATGACCGAGGGAATAAGTAAGTTGATGAGGGCTTGAGAATGTTAGAGGGATGGGGAAGAAGAGGTAGAAAGGGGAAGTGGCAGAATGTGACAGAATGTCAAGGAGGGGAAGAACAAGCAAGAGAAAGAGATGAGAGGGAGACGAGGAGAACAGAGATGAGGGGGGGTGAGAGAAGAGCAGTGTAAAGAGAGAGCTTGAGCCTCCAGAGCCTCAATGTCTAGGGGCTTGTTGTTCTGTAGTTCGAATAGCTTTCTAAAGTTCATTTTTAAAAGCAGTAGAGTAGTTTTTCATGTGTATACGCTAGCTAGACTCGCTACGCCCCTTAGCTTCTCTTAGGAACTAGGCTGGTGCCCATGCACCTTACTACTGCCAGCCCGTTGCTAGGGAACTACAATCTAGCCTTCCCAGTGTTACTACTAATACAATGATCCTTTTGCTTTGCTGTCGTCAGGGGCAACTCTCTCTGTGCATTGTAATAGGCTACAACCAGTCTCTGAAATGCATGGTATGTCCTGAAAATGACACACTTCTTTGCCTACAGGTCCCAGCATGCACCTGGCCCTCTGGGGGTGGGTAGGACCCAGCCGTGCAGCGTGATTGGCTGTAGTGGTCTGACTGACAGGTCCGAGGCTGCTCCTCCTCAGGTCTCCCATAAGGAAGAGGTTGTAAAGCTTTAAAGGAGAAGCCTGTTTGTACTGTTGGGGTGTTTCTGGTTTAAAGCCATGTGTATATTTTATTAGACACTGAGTGGGATTGGTAGGTTTTGTTTTGGGATGCCGTTAGCCTGGTCCCAGATCTGTTTGTGCGGTCTTGCCATACCCCTATTGTCATTGTCATGTTACAGCACAAACTGATCTGGAACCAGGCTAGGATGCAGCTGGGATGGACTATTCCTCAGCCTGTGGAGATCTGAGAGGATTTGATTGGTATAACCAATATGGTGAAACTTCCACCTAGCCTATCAGAGGGCACGGTAGATGTATTACCAAATTGCTTACACCTGTCAAATCCTGACAGACTCCCCACAAGGTCATAGGGCTTAGAGGTCGATTTGGGATGGAAGGTTACAAGGTTATTGACTGGAAACGGAGAACATGGTAGTCGCTGGAGAGGCTTTTTAACAGCACAGGTCCAAATAGCCCCGCTGAGGAACAGGCCCTTATCTCAGGCCCATGGCGTGCTCAGGTCTGCGTCCATTAGGGCACACCATTGTGGAATGTTCCAGTAGAAATATATGCAGAACAACTATGCCTCTGACATAAGGAATCACGTCAGCTCTATTCAAGACAGTTCTAACGTTCCTCAACATTCTCCTGGTACAAGAGGTTTGGTCCCAAACGGGGAACCATCAGCATCCTAGGTAGTAGAGGGTGTACTATGTTTTGATGCAGGTTAGCTCTGAGTCTCATCTCATGTATGGTTCACTATTACTGTGGTTATGGTCTTTAAAAGTACTCTATTCACTCAGCGGCCAGTAGAGGGCAGCATGGTGTTGTGTGATATTGAACAGCTATGAGACTAACGGCCTCTAGTACCTTCCACTGTAATGCTGTTTATTTTAAATCTGAAAGGACTTGATGGGTGTAGCGGCAGAGCCTAAGCATTATGGGGAAATTCCAGCTAGCCTATCAGAGGTCAAGGTCAAACAAATCCCATATTGTTATTCCTTTCAGGTTTACTGGAGTGTGTAGTGGGGAGGGCCTAGACTAGAGCCTGGGTACCTGTCTGTGTTCACATGACACAGAGTACATGACCTGGAATGCTAGCAAGACAGGTTCTGTATTTCAAGCTAGCTAGACTAGTGTGTGACCCTTTGACCCGGTGCCCTTTGACCCATACTTGACCCCTGGTGTGACTCTCAGACGTCCCTGCTATGCCTCTTTCCTTACCGTCCGTCCATATGACCTGTCCCACTCATGTACTGCACTTTTTAACCTGATTTACAGAGATCACTAGTTAGGAAATATTATTAGTGACAAATATTGATATTTAGGCTAGGTTATAGCATCAAATACTGTATCATTATCAAAGGTAATAAGTTATTTAGCATTTCATGTAGACATTTATTTTAGATGTTTTGTTGTGCCTCCATTGTGTGATGAACCATTGAAAAGGGAATCCAAGCTGTCATGTTTTTAAAACTGTATATCAGTGCAAACCAAAACTCATTTTTAAATACAGTGAAATGCTTTGTGTTGGCTTGTGTGTGTTGTAATACCTATTACCTATGTAACCACGAGGAAAGAGCATCAGTTTTATACTAGGCTTTCTGCTCTGGGGGGGGGGGTATAGGAGGAGAGGCTGTTCGTTCTATTGCATCTAGTTCTATGATTCACACCGTTGTCTCTATTGAATGTAGCTGATGGGTGATGGTGCAGGTTATGGGCTCTGTGTAGTTGGAAGTGTCCATTATTGGTTTTCAACCTGGCGCCTCTCCTCCATGCTTCATATCCTCCATGCTTCATATCCTCCATGCTTCATATCCTCCATGCTTCATATCCTCCATGCTTCATATCCTCCATGCTTCATAAAATACCCAAGATGACCTTTTTGGTGCTTTTGCTTTAATAAAGGAAATGATAAATGATTTGGTTGTCTTATATTTATTGTCTTATAACGTGTGTGGTGTGTGTGTGTGGTGTGTGGTGTGTGTGTGTGGTGTGTGTGTGTGTGTGGTGTGTGTGTGGTGTGTGTGGTGTGTGTGTGGTGTGTGTGGTGTGTGTGTGTGTGTGTGTGTGTGTGTGTGTGTGTGACACCATTTGTCAGTTCAGTCTTCTGTTAGTGTTTGTATGTAATTTGTTTGTCAGAAGTGCAGCACTTGGGCTGTTCTGTAAATGTTTAGGAAACAAACTAATTCTCGTTAAATTATGTCATATAAAGCGGTGATAGCAGATGGGGATCAGAGGTCGTAGGTCACATCACATGGGGCAGGTCTATACAGAGGTCGTAGGTCACGTCAAATGGGGCAGATCTATACAGACGTCGTAGGTCTCCTCACATGGGGCAGATCTATACAGAGGTCATTGGTCACGTCACACGGGGCAGATCTATACAGAGGTCGTAGGTCTCCTCACATGGGGCAGATCTATACAGAGGTCGTAGGTCTCATCACATGGGGCAGATCTATACAGAGGTTGTAGGTCTCATCACATGGGGCAGATCTATACAGAGGTCGTAGGTCTCATCACATGGGGCAGATCTATACAGAGGTCGTAGGTCTCATCACATGGGGTAGGTCTCATCACATGGGGTAGATCTATACAGAGGTCGTAGGTCTCATCACATGGGGCAGATCTATACAGAGGTCGTAGGTCTCATCACATGGGGCAGATCTATACAGAGGTCGTAGGTCCCATCACATGGGGTAGATCTATACAGAGGTCGTAGGTCTCCTCACATGGGGCAGATCTTGATGCTGTCAGATGTCTGGCTGAACTGACCCAGAGCGAAGTCCAGTCCAACACCAACCCCACTTCCCACCCCGAAGGCCGCATACAGTGGCTGTGTAAAGTTGGCACGGAACGTGTGCAGGTGCCCCATGCTCTCCGCCACGCTATAGAACGCCAGGGTGCCCGCGTTGAGGTCCAGGAACAACCCCAGACGTGGCGAGTACGTCACCGGGATGTCCCTCTTCTCATTGTCATGCATTGCCGTGCAACACGTATCCGACAGCTCCAGGCTCCATGATTGGGCGTTGTAGCCAAGCCCCGCCCTGGCGTCCGCCCCCTTCCTGCTCAGGGCTCCATAAGCCACGCCCATTGATGACCCCTTCCCCCTCCAATCCACCTCCCAGTAACATCGCTGGGCGGAAAGGGGGGCCTGGCACAGCACCTGGGTCCAGCCGTCGAAGCGTTGGGGGCAGTCTGGGTAGGGCTGCCCTGCCCCCTGTAGGGTGGCCTTGGTGTTGCTCTCCGACAGGGTCAGACGCCGGTGGGCTGTTCTTGTGTCTAGGGTCAGGGTACAGGCATCTGGGGGAGGGAAGAGTGGAGGGATGGACGGATGAATAGTTAAGTTGTGGGGATAAGGACTTTGCAGATTTGGTTGTCAGATGTTGTGAGTACTCCTTCCCCTTGGCCCTAACCTTCTGAAGGTTTCAGATCTGAAAGTTGTAATCAATATGGTGGATGCTACAATGTTCATACCTTTCCCTTCATATCTGCGAACATGGAAGTGTGAGGGCCAAGGCCACACGGTAGGGAGCTAACTGGAACAGGCTGTATCTGTGTAGATGTTTAGCTGTTCTATACTCACACTGCAGGAACTCCTCTCTGCTCCTGGGCTCTGGGGCCTGGATGCTGGAGATGTCTATCTCCCTCACTACAGGAGACGAAGACAGGCAGTACGAGGGGAGAGGATCACAACCAGTGGTGGAAAAAGTACCCAACTTGAGTAAAAGTATACAGTAGATACTTCAATGGAGAGTTACTCCAGTAAAAGAGAAAGTCACCCAGTAAAACACTACTTTAGTAAAAGTCTAAAAGTATTTGGTTCTAAATATACATAAGTATCAAAAGTAAAAGTGTAAATCATTTCAAATTCCTTAAATTAAGCAAAGCAGACTGCACCATTTTCTAGTTTTTAAAATGTACAGATAGCAGGGGCACATTCCAACACTGAGACATCATTTACAAAAGACGTGTTTAGTGAGTCCGTCAGATCAGAGGCAGTAGGGATGACCACGTGTTCTCTGTTTAGTGAGTCGGTCAGATCAGAGGCAGTAGGGATGACCACATGTTCTCTGTTTAGTGAGTCCGTCAGATCAGAGGCAGTAGGGATGACCACGTGTTCTCTGTTTAGTGAGTCTGTCAGATCAGAGGCAGTAGGGATGACCAGGGATGTTCTCTGTTTAGTGAGTCCGTCAGATCAGAGGCAGTAGGGATGACCATGTGTTCTCTGTTTAGTGAGTCGGTCAGATCAGAGGCAGTAGGGATGACCACATGTTCTCTGTTTAGTGAGTCCGTCAGATCAGAGGCAGTAGGGATGACCACGTGTTCTCTGTTTAGTGAGTCGGTCAGATCAGAGGCAGTAGGGATGACCACATGTTCTCTGTTTAGTGAGTCCGTCAGATCAGAGGCAGTAGGGATGACCACGTGTTCTCTGTTTAGTGAGTCGGTCAGATCAGAGGCAGTAGGGATGACCACATGTTCTCTGTTTAGTGAGTCCGTCAGATCAGAGGCAGTAGGGATGACCACGTGTTCTCTGTTTAGTGAGTCTGTCAGATCAGAGGCAGTAGGGATGACCAGGGATGTTCTCTGTTTAGTGAGTCCGTCAGATCAGAGGCAGTAGGGATGACCATGTGTTCTCTGTTTAGTGAGTCGGTCAGATCAGAGGCAGTAGGGATGACCACATGTTCTCTGTTTAGTGAGTCCGTCAGATCAGAGGCAGTAGGGATGACCACGTGTTCTCTGTTTAGTGAGTCGGTCAGATCAGAGGCAGTAGGGATGACCACATGTTCTCTGTTTAGTGAGTCCGTCAGATCAGAGGCAGTAGGGATGACCACGTGTTCTCTGTTTAGTGAGTCCGTCAGATCAGAGGCAGTAGGGATGACCACGTGTTCTCTGTTTAGTGAGTCTGTCAGATCAGAGGCAGTAGGGATGACCACGTGTTCTCTGTTTAGTGAGTCCGTCAGATCAGAGGCAGTAGGGATGACCACGTGTTCTCTGTTTAGTGAGTCCGTCAGATCAGAGGCAGTAGGGATGACCAGGGATGTTCTCTGTTTAGTGAGTCGGTCAGATCAGAGGCAGTAGGGATGACCATGTGTTCTCTGTTTAGTGAGTCGGTCAGATCAGAGGCAGTAGGGATGACCACGTGTTCTCTGTTTAGTGAGTCGGTCAGATCAGAGGCAGTAGGGATGACCACATGTTCTCTGTTTAGTGAGTCCGTCAGATCAGAGGCAGTAGGGATGACCACGTGTTCTCTGTTTAGTGAGTCCGTCAGATCAGAGGCAGTAGAGATGACCAGGGATGTTCTCTGTTTAGTGAGTCCGTCAGATCAGAGGCAGTAGGGATGACCAGGGATGTTCTCTGTTTAGTGAGTCCGTCAGATCAGAGGCAGTAGGGATGACCAGGGATGTTCTTTGTTTAGTGAGTCCGTCAGATCAGAGGCAGTAGGGATGACCAGGGATGTTCTCTGTTTAGTGAGTCCGTCAGATCAGAGGCAGTAGGGATGACCACGTGTTCTCTGTTTAGTGAGTCCGTCAGATCAGAGGCAGTAGGGATGACCACGTGTTCTCTGTTTAGTGAGTCCGTCAGATCAGAGGCAGTAGAGATGACCAGGGATGTTCTCTGTTTAGTGAGTCCGCCAGATCAGAGGCAGTAGAGATGACCACGTGTTCTCTGTTTAGTGAGTCCGTCAGATCAGAGGCAGTAGGGATGACCACGTGTTCTCTGTTTAGTGAGTCCGTCAGATCAGAGGCAGTAGGGATGACCACGTGTTCTCTGTTTAGTGAGTCGGTCAGATCAGAGGCAGTAGGGATGACCACGTGTTCTCTGTTTAGTGAGTCCGTCAGATCAGAGGCAGTAGGGATGACCACGTGTTCTCTGTTTAGTGAGTCCTCCAGACCAGAGGCAGTAGGGATGACCACGTGTTCTCTGTTTAGTGAGTCCGTCAGATCAGAGGCAGTAGGGATGACCACGTGTTCTCTGTTTAGTGAGTCCTCCAGACCAGAGGCAGTAGGGATGACCACATGTTCTCTGTTTAGTGAGTCTGTCAGATCAGAGGCAGTAGGGATGACCACGTGTTCTCTGTTTAGTGAGTCCGTCAGATCAGAGGCAGTAGGGATGACCACGTGTTCTCTGTTTAGTGAGTCTGTCAGATCAGAGGCAGTAGAGATGACCAGGGATGTTCTCTGTTTAGTGAGTCCGTCAGATCAGAGGCAGTAGGGATGACCACGTGTTCTCTTTATAAGTGTGTGAATTGGGCCATGTTCCTGCCCTGCTAAGCATTCAAAATGTAATGAGTACTTTTGGATGACAGTTAAAATATATGGAGTAAAAAGTACATTATTTATTTTAGGAATGTATTGGAGTAAAAGTTGTCAAAAATATAAATAGTAAAGTACAGATACTCCAAGAAACTACTTAAGTAGTATTTGAAAGTATTTTTAATTAAGTACTTTACACCACTGATCACAACAAGGGTAACCGTAAATATAGGGCAATATGCTTTCCTCAGATGTCGAGAGGAAGAACTGGAGAATGAAGAAAAGGAATGAATGATGACTCACATGCAGGGAAAGCTGGCATCTGATTCATGATGGGGTCAGGGGTCGGCGGATCCAGGAAAAGACTGGTATTCACTTCCGGTTGGGATTCAGTCAGTGCACCCATCCCCCCTGTCAAAACAGTATGTTTATAGCCATGATTTTCAAACAATGTGCTGTGGCACCAGCAAGGTACATTATACAGTGTCTACACTGGAGAAAGGCTAGTAAGACCAGGGTTTATGACCTCTGATGGGGTTAAAGCGGTGAGGGTCGGGACCATAGAGATATATAGAGGACTCATCTTTGTATCTGTGCCATTAAAGAGTCTGTGGCAGCATGGGCAGCGCCATTGAGGCAATTTCCATTTTCCCGATTGGCTGATCCCTCCTCATGATCCGTTGTACATGACTCCAAGAATGTCACAAGGAGGGATTATCCAGTGGACTTGAAAGCCACCCAGTTGACTACATTAAAATGCTGAAAGCCCTCAATGGTGATGCCTGTGCTAATATGGCCTTTTGGCTACTAGAGGCTTCAATCATTCTCTCGGGTCGGGACTCACATGGGTCAACTCCACCAGTGTTGTTGTTGACTGGCCCAGGTGCCGGTGTGGCACGTCGATGGGAGCGGAAGAGACTTGCTATGGATCCCATCCGGCTGAAAGCTCCTGAGGCTGGGGTGGCTTGGGTAACAGCACTGGGGGTAGGGGTGGTGGTGGGTTCTGGTCTGGGTGTCTCTCTCCGGCTGGGCGTAGGTCTGGCTGGCTCTCTACGACTTGGAGTGGGACTGGGACTGGCTGGCTCTCTACGACTTGGAGTGGGACTGGGACTGGCTGGCTCTCTACGACTTGGAGTGGGACTGGGACTGGCTGGCTCTCTACGACTTGGAGTGGGACTGGGACTGCGTCTGCGCGTCTCTCTTCGACTTTGGGTAGGGCTATTTCTGGCTGGCTTTTTCCGCCTCTGAGTGGGACTAGATCTGGTGCTTGGTCTGGGGGCTGCCTCTCTGGCTGTGGAGAGACGAGAGGTATTACTGGGTGAGCATGGCTTGATAAGTCTAGAGGCGTCCACATAGGTTCGGTTTGCTTCTAGCAGAACTCGGCTAGGTGAAACGAACGTCTGACGTCTTGCTTGAAAAATCTCAGTATTACTGTTTGGTCCGGCTTGAGCCACTGTAGCAACAATATACCCAGTAACACTTCCTCAACATAGAAGAAAATAATAAAGATAAATCAAGAAATCTGTATTTATCTTTTATGTTTTTTGCCAGGAAGATCCTAGTCGCGCAATTTTACATCTAACTAAAATGTTTGGTGCGGTATTTCTCAAGTGGAAAAATGTGCATTAAAACTAGCCAGCAAACAATCCCGTTCATTGCTCCCACTCCTACTAGGAGCAGTACCTAGTCCAGTAATACCATTGACCAATCACAGACGAAGGGGCGTAGACTTCGGACGAACGAACATTGACTTGCCTCAAGGAAAAATGTTGCGTTGCCGAACAGCTGAACCAAAGCGTCACAACGTTTCATCATAATAAATGCTTAAACTGTTTCGACTATGAAACATACAGTAAGTTTAACGCCTGTCGCGTGCTTCCCAGTCGAAACAGTTCCATCATATATTATGAAACATACAGTAAGTTTAACGCCTGTCGCGTGCTTCCCAGTCGAAACAGTTCCATCATATATTATGAAACATACAGTAAGCTTAACGCCTGTCGCGTGCTTCCCAGTCGAAACAGTTCCATCATATATTATGAAACATACAGTAAGTTTAACTCCTGTCGCGTGCTTCCCAGTCGAAACAGTTCCATCATATATTATGAAACATACAGTAAGCTTAACGCCTGTCGCGTGCTTCCCAGTCGAAACAGTTCCATCATATATTATGAAACATACAGTAAGCTTAACGCCTGTCGCGTGCTTCCCAGTCGAAACAGTTCCATCATATATTATGAAACATACAGTAAGCTTAACGCCTGTCGCGTGCTTCCCAGTCGAAACAGTTCCATCATATATTATGAAACATACAGTAAGCTTAACGCCTGTCGCGTGCTTCCCAGTCGAAACAGTTCCATCATATATTA